>NW_026864906.1:0-24970 GCF_026571515.1 Ruditapes philippinarum | reverse complement strand
ATATTCACTTTAATCCAAGAAATCCCCCGGTTTCATTAAAGCTGTGGCTTACATTACTGGTGTTTGCACCTATTAAACCCTTGGATTAAATCGCAAAACTTTCGTACCTCATACACCTTTGTGCCAAACGGGGAAAATACCGAAGCGAACTCATCACTTGATTTTTGCCACTAGAATTTTAGGTTCTGGGTACCCAGCTACGACACAAAAGCAAATTTTAACCCTTTCACTGCCATGGGAACGGCTTATTGCCGTCCTTGTTTATTTCGGCGTAATTGCCCTATGGAAAGGCTTTAGCCTTTCTATAATTATAAAATAGTTTTTAAAATAAATAAATTTTATTAATAAAATAAATAATTTAATAATAATTAATAAGAAAATTATACCATCGACAAAATTATTATTATACTCACAAGAATTTGGGAAAATATATTATAATTATTTTTAAAAATACTAATAATTATATTAATTTAATAAATATAAGTAATTTCTTAGAAAACCCTCTGGCAAATACGTGATCAATAAAGCAATAACCCTTTTGGCACGAAAAGGGTTAATCAAAGTGGTTTTACTTTTTGTTCTTTATTTGTTCTGATTTTCTTCTTATTGAAAAATCTGAGTCGTTTTATTTCGTTTAAGGTTGTTTCAAAGAAAAAAATATGGAAAATCTCTATAACAACAACTTATAGCCTTTCTACATACAAATTTATTTTCAGTTTGTTGAATCGGCAATGGAAAATAAGAGTTGCCAAATACATTTGTAAGAAACAAGTTCAGAAAAACCTTTTTTTTAAATAAGTAGAAAATAGCAACATGTTTAAAACCCAAAAAGGGTTAATTTATTGGTAATTCTTAAATTAAATTAAACCCAAATTAAGATAAAATATTTGGGGCATTGGTTTAAATTTATTAAACTTACTTTTAAAACATAGAAGGGAAAAAATTTAATTTAAATTTTAAGTAAAACCCCCCCTTTTATTTCCAAAATGAATAAAATTTTGTGGGGAATTTGTTTTTAAATTTAAAAAATTTAAAAGAAAAAGTAGTAAATGAAAAAAATACCCCAAACCCCCCATAAATACCCCAAAAAATGCCCAATTTTCAAAAAATTTTGCCCTTTCAAAAAAAAGGTCATTTGGATAAAGGGTCAAGTTTTTGGGGTTATTTTTAAGGGGTATCCTTGAAGTTTAATTTTTTTTGTTAAAGTTTGAAGAAAACCCCTTTCAAAAATAGCAAAGTTACACCCAAATTTAAACGGCAAAAACCCAGCAAAACTTGGATTTTTAAACCTTGAAGTTCAAGGTCTTTTTGGAAAGAAGGCCCAAGGGTTTAGTTTGGTTTCCTGAGAGGTTCTTGTCCCAAGGTTTTGGACCGAAGTATAAAGAAAATATAAAGCAATACACCAAGAACTAAAAAAAGTTATGATCCAGGTTAAAGTTTGCGGATGGAACCGGCAACCGCCCCAGGACTTAACAAACCTCTAACCTTTTTTTTTTCAAAAAAAAGTCGAGCTTAAAAAAAAAATGTGCACAACAAACATTGAATTTGGTTGGAAAAACCTTGTTGGGCCCGAATAAAAATCTTTTTTTTAAGTGTTCACCTAACTAAAATCAATCAACGATATTGGATTTGTTTTTTTTTTTAATATTGAAACTCTGTTCCCTTTTGATTGACTTCTTCTGAGTTAGTCATTCCCTCGCTAAAGAAGTTCATTCAAAAAGGTCAATTTAAATTTTTTGCATCCAAAACCCAGACATAAATTGCAAAAGAAAATTATATTTGTATTTTTTATGCTAATAGACACATTTAAACCATTTGTTTAAACTTTTCTTAAATTTATTAACAGCAGAAAAAAAAACTGGAAAATCCCTTTTATAAACCCCAACATTTAAAACTCAAAAAAAAACCCAAAAAAATGGGGAATTTTCCATTTATAAAATCAAACATTTTTTGGGGATGAAAAAAAGACTAAAAAAATTCACTGGGAAAATTTTGGTTTTGTAGGGCCCCTCATATCAATAAAAACCTGACCTTGTGCCAAGACCGGGCTAATGAAAAAAAAAATTTTGGGCCAAATATAACACCCCTAAAAACAGAAACTATTTTTAAATTTCACAGATTGTGCTTTTAAAAGTTTACTGCATTTTTTTTCCAAATTTCGCTGTTCACAAAAAAAATTTAAAAAAATTTGGGGAACATTCACAAGTTAAGGTTTAGTTATTTATAGCTTTGGGAATTTAAATGTACACAATACGGTTTTCCGGTTTTTATTCATTTTAAAATAGCCGCGACAATTGCAATTTACTGGGCCCCCTTTTCCCGTCAGCCTTGGGAAAAGGGGACCTCGAAAAACAATAGATGAATACAAAAGAAGGGAAGGGGTTTACCGGGCTTAACACGCAAAGGAAATTTAAACATGTAAAAAAACTAGAAATTTTAAATGGGGGAGTTGGGTTGACAATTTTTTTTTCCAAAAAATTTAGCTAAAGCCCACCTAAAAAGGGGTTTTTTTTTTAAGGTACAAAAGAAAACAAATTTTATTTTATTTACAATAGGTTTAAAACCAAAAAATACAAAAAAAAAACCCCTTTAAATTTTTGGGCGGTTTTTAAAAAAAATTGAACATCGGGGGGCATTTTTGAATAAAAATTTTTGAAAGACATATTTTCAAGCCAAAAGTGTACCGAAACAGAATTTAATGGTCAAAAATAATCGTTCTTTTTACATTTATCTCTTGTTTTGTTTACATCTGAAACACTTGGTAAACTACTTTCAATCCTTTATTGTTACCCCCGAGGTTATTTATAGATAATACCGAGGCACTTCCGAATTTGATTTGCCGAATCACTGAAGGGGAAAACCAATATAGACTTTAATAAATAAAATCGAAAGGGTTGCGTGAATCCGAATTTTTTTACCTATATTCGAAGGAATAATTGTTTAAAAACCGGGCCCATGGAAAAAAATATTAACACAAATAAGCTTCCCTTTTTTTCCCCAAAATTATTATCTTAGTTTTGCTTAATAATTTTACTAAGCCTTTGATATTACGGTAGTTTTTAATGTCCCGAAGATATTTGCGATGTCTCTGATTTACAATACCCACATCTGTAAAGAACCAAAAAAAAAAAAAAAATAATAAAAAAACATCAATCATTAAATGTAAGTATGTTTCATGGCATGTTATACTATAATTTAACAATAAATCAATAAATAAGATTTATACACTGACACTATCAGCATTTGCGGTATCAACCAATGACAATCAATATCGATGAAACCAGTCCAAACTTTAGGAATTACTCCTTGTAAGGACAAAGCCCTTGATTGATCTGTTAGCCACCAAGTTACAGACACTAAAACCAAGACTTTCTAGCTGTAAGAGACAAGATCGCAGTGTCTCCTTTCCCTGCAAGCATTGTTGCTTTCCGAGAACGTCAGATACCGTCCATTTAATCCAAGTACGAGAAAAACCTGAAATAAAAGGTATTGAGTTTATAAATCATATAGATAACGTGTACCATTACTTACATACTATTCCGTAAATTTGGACCATTTCTCCACCCACAAGGAATATTTCAGGTCAATTTTCGCAATTTCCTGAAGAAGTATAGTGAACCATATACATGTAGATTGAATTAAAAATAATAATAAAGAATCAATAAATTAATAAAGGGTATATGCTGTAAAATCATCATTATAGACGCGCATATAGAAGAGCTCAATTTACAGAAGGAACGGGCATCACCATATTCTAATTAGAAATTTTGCTAAGTAATTATACTGGATCTGATTTCAAATCACTAGAAACAATCCATCTATCCCGGTTCCTGGAACTCGCAGGTATTGGTACGCGTTTACTATTGAGGCAGGAGGACACTACCCGTCGGTACATGAGGAGCATGTGAGCTAAACCGTACACGAGAATTGACCTTTCGAAAACCTGCAAATACCGTTTAACCATTAAGGTGAAAAACTGAATATGTATTTGAAAATATCATTGTTTCTTAATATATACTACCAAATTTTACAAACCAATAAATTGTTTATAATAAAATCTACAAATAAAAATATTCGAGTGACATCTGCCAAATAAATATAACAGTAGATATTCTGCTAAACTGTGTGTTTACTTTTTGCTTGGAAATTCAAAAAATGTACAATAATTAATCAATTTCTTAAAAAGAAATCAATTGTTTTATGTTCGACTCTCCGTCATCATCGGTCACTACAGTTTCAAAAGACAACGGTCTCTATAAGTATGATCGATATGCAACAACCTGATAAAACTTTTTATCCCCTCCCAAAACAAATGTGAAAATAGTTAAAGAAATATCTTTATATCATTAAAAAGTCCCCCTCAGGAACCATTACTGTAATATTATAGGGTAATTATATCTCTTTATATCTACATCCAATCAGATACTAAGATCATCGATTTTTTCTCTCCGTAAGAAAACTAGTGAACAATAGCAGGATGTGACGCAGCTTACGCATGTTGTATACCATAAATATGATTCATTGAGGACGAAAATATTCTTAAATCTCTTGGAAAATGAGTAAACAATACTTGATTCACAAGTGTGATGTATAAATATCTTGTTAATAATAATTATTTGAGTTAGATGAGTAAGCACTATACTCTGTAAAGACACACTCTCGAATCCGTTCCTAAACAATCAATCTGAGCATTAATGTATTTTCTGCTCTTTAGAACAACGCGGCAATCACTATGTAACTGAACACATACATCGAGCTAATATAAACAACAGATCAACAGCAAAGATCTATGCCTAATCTTAATCATTCCGTAAATGAAGCAAATAATGAAGACAAACTGGCAAATGACTTGGAATATGTTCCATCCCAATAGCAATGACTACGTTGAAGGATAGATTATCCCAGTCATCATAATTTGATCAGCCTCGACAGCAGACATAAGATATCTATAGAGTTCGCAAGATGCCGAAACACAGTCAGTTGTCAAGTCACATTTCTTAGCAAACAAAGGACTTGCGAAAAAAAATCCTTCTAAAGACATTTTCAACGCGTTAAATTACATCCTTTCTGCAAATACTTGAAACCTGAATCGGATTAAGGAAATAAAACACATTTAAGAAAAGAATAAATAAAAGAGAACTACCTAGAACATTTTTGAATCAGTAAATCCTAAATATATTTGACTTTTTGATTGAATCTTCAAAAAGAGAGGAGAAAAGGAACCCCCCCCAGCAAACATTTTTATATGTGACTGCAGTGTTAGTAATGTACTACCATTCTAATTGTTCAAGTGGCATGCAAATACAAAAACTAATTATGACATTACCGGTGGCGAATGAGAGACTGAACCCGAAGTAAAATCTAGCTCCGTTATTCATGTTATGTTGTAAGTAAATAGTATCTTTGCATATAAGTGATTAATGGGTCTAACACATATCGATACAATCGTTTAATATTACAACAGTGGCAGCATCATGAATTTCTTCTTTTTTTACAATTCCTTCCCTCTTTACTTTATAATTTAAAAGAGTCCTTTAAGTCGAACAATTGTATTCACTAAAGATTCTGAATCTCATCAGTAAAATAAATGAATTTCTATTTGCATCATCATCACTTCATAATCACATTGACTTATTTCATCAAAATCGAAACACATTATAACACATTCACAATTACAAATCAACATCAATTTCATACACGCTCTTTATCACATTGATACATCATCACGCTATATCTAAATCAGCGTCATCATTCAAATATCACCGCCGTTGTAAGCAAATAATCAATACAACATCATCATCAAAATGTTACTGTATTTATATCATATACGTTTGATAATTATATGATTTTAATCATCAGCAAAAGTCTGAGACTAAAAAAAAGGATTGGAGCACAACACTAATACCGGTATTCAAGTATAAAACCGGACAGGGGTGCTTGAATGATTAATGCCAAATCTTCAATTTTCACACCAACGGAATTACGTTAAAAGGTCTAATTGCATCATTTACATCGATAGTATGATAGGAATGAAAAATGTAAGAATCGCGGAAAAAAAAACGATAAAAAACAGTACTTCGCTCCAATCCTGATGAGTAAATCCATCAGCAAAAATCGTAAATAAAAATGATCGAATGCGCGAGATTCAACGACTCGGTATCATCACATATAAACATTATGAAAAATCATCTTCGCGTTCACATGCATTATCATCGTCATCGTTATCATAATGAAAGAATCAGCTTCGCGAAATATTAAAAAAGCCAATAGCCGGAAACATATAATACTGTCTCCTCTTAGTCACGTAACGTTAACGTTGAAACCAAAAGAAAACAACCAATGAAACTATGGCTACATACAAATTGTCAATAGCATAATCATAAGGTAATTTTCTAACGGTATGCAATATAGTCTAGTCAAAAGAATTATAATGGACAAACGTAGACACACATGTCCGCCATTGTTGAAAACCAGTCAATTCCATCATTTAAATCGCGTATGTGGTACATTTCAATTTTTCAATTTCAGTTAAAATTATACATTCATGGCGAATTTAAATATAAAATACCCTTACTTTGTAACTAAAATTAATTTTTCAAACAAACAAACATTTAGAAAATATATTTTCGACAAAACGCACTATGCAATTTAAATGCTGTTATGCTTTTTGCAGAAATTTTTAAAATGTGTTGTTACGTAAAATCTAAAGAAGATTTGATAATATTTCCACAAAATTTGTTTTGTATAGGGTAATGAAATAACATATGTCAAATCTGACAATTAAACACGGTGCACATAAAATAGATGCATTACCTCAGTGAAGTAAAATGAGACCAAATAGTGATGTGATATAAGGCCTTTTTATTAGGACACACGCCGTTTTCAATTATTCGGATTTGAGAGAAACAAACGTGCACTACAATTATGATTATAATACTGAGTCTTGAGAACCTTTTACTATAACTGATGATGGTTTTGAAAGATTGAAATGATGATGAGATACGAGTGATATTAAAACAGTAAGATGAAATGCAATACGAGAATAGAGATGATATATAACATGGTGTCTATTGATGAATATAATTATGGTATTAACGTTGATATGTGCCTATTCGATCATGATGTGATGTCCTTGAATGAGAATAAACTGGATCTAATAGTTTGTTATGAACCTTACATACCATTCACAGTTACAAAATATATTATACATATATAAATATTTCTAATAGATGTGCATATCAAATGGCTTCGGACGGACATTGTCCAAATATTATCGTTACTGTGGTGACCACATCACTACATCTATACGTTTATGATTACGTAGTTCTATTGATTACAGGCTTTACTTGAAAAAGAACTTTGGAGGATGTCTCAAATGTCGATATATTTTTTTTATTATTAAAGCTGTATATAACATAGCCCAATCTAAATAATTTTGAAAAGATCGCATCACATAATGACATAGATAAATCGAAAACAACCGCACAAACTATGTTAAAAAACTTTTTGTAACAATGGTGAATAGATTTTGAAATAGAATACCAATTTCGAACTCTGACATCTTTTTTAAAAAATAAATATAAAAATCCATTTTTTACAGATCAAATAAATATCGTCATAAGATTCTTTCATTGAAATGTTATAATTCGATTATGCATACTTAATTTGTTAATTTTATGTAAAAAATATTGTATAGCTAGTTAGTCATTTAATACGTAAATTGAGCTTTTGTCAAAACAATCAAATATGTTTGTATAGGGACCAAATCTAATTGACCATGTTAAGTTTTACTGTTGATGAGTGTTTGTGTGGTGTTATGTAATTGTTAGAAGCCACACTTAAAAAAGATATGTATGGGCCTTCTTTAAAAAAAGATATCATTATATAATATTGTTAATTTCAACATATTATTAATATATTATTATTATTATTATATCATCTGTAGTGATGGTGAAAAAGGATTTCTGGTGCTTTTATGATGATAAATAATAAAATGATGATGTATGCTTTATCTGATGACATACTAATATGAATATGTCTGGTGATTGATATTGGACTGATGGGCGATGAACTTGTTGATATGAGACTTTCCAATGAATTTAATGGTCTGTGGCGGTCGCTGTCTGCTGACTGATAATGTGATGTTATAATGATGGATAAGATGAACAGATCATGTTTAACATGACCTTAGATGAAAAAAACACAAAGCGAACGGCACAACTATAATGGCATTCTTATACTCTATCATTATAATAGGGAAGCTTTATCCGTGAAAAATGGACATCTTGCGTTAAGGCTCCCCTGTATTTGGAATATAGTCGTTGCAATTGTGGTCTGTGTCAATGAGATTAAAGTCCTCCGTAGAGCTTGAGACCTAGATTTTTTACGCGGTGTAACAATGCTTGCTAAAACATCGTCTAACGTATGTATATATTAAAGCACACAGTATCATTGCGATGATGTATAGGTTCAATATATACAATAATTATCAAAATTTAAAAATTATTGTTACCTTCTGTCCCTTTTTTACAAACAATTAATGCCTCAATGCATTTGTTTTCCACATCATTTCTTGTGTAGATAATGTCAGTGTGTTTCAATGGAGCATGAATAAAAATCTTAAAAATATTACTCAGCCGGCGTTTGGTTCAATTTTAATTAAGACGTAAAGGCAGGATGAAACTCTCAAAAATTGATACAATTTACTTAAACTTTGCATCATTTCAGAATAGGGTAACAGAAAACATTTTGAATTTGCTGTTTGTTTAATAATGTATATATCTACTGTGTAGTTGAAATGCCATAGTCGCACAAAAACATTTGCGAATCGTAAAGCATTTAATATGGCTAATAGATATCCAAATATTAAAAAAATAAACTAACTTTTTGATAATTCAATCACGTATTACGGTTTTATGAGCCATCAACTCTCCTTACAAAATATACAAACCATGTTTAGATCACGGTATCAATATGGCTTCTCCACATATGCCACTGTATTAAATCATATACTTATAAAGAATATTTTGAGTTTAATTTCACTTGAATACACATTTACAATACACCAAAGCCATTGGCGTACGTAACCAATAGCAATAATACTTTCCTGTAGTAAAGACCAGTAAAACATAGTTGTCTGATTTGCTAGCAATGCAACAGTTAAAGCTACTAAATGCAAGACTTAGCTGTATAGAGAGGACAGAGGGATTCGCAAGAGTACTCTCTACGTCTTGCAAGCATGCATCGTTGGCTTCCGAGAATGTCAAATATACCGCCCATTAGAACCAGAACGAAACACTTAAATGGAAAAAGAAAATGGCTTTGTTTTATCATGTAAATCGAATATACGAGGGGCGTTCAATTTAATAGACTGAATAATTGATGCGCTTTCAAAATATTTTGTTTCGTTAAGAATCATTTGAATATTGTGGCTATTTCATGGTGGATGTTTTAAGAAAATGACACGAAATTGTGTAAATTTTAGAAGTCTTTCGATTTGATTGAAAATCAAAAGTTTGTAATAAATTTATCTAGCTGTCATGAAGTAATACAATGAAAACTGCGTCAAGCTTTGAAATAAGGGTCTATATTTAAATGTCGAGTTGTCCTAAAACGTAACAACTTCACAGATATATGATGAATATTCTCAGATACATGGCAATCTGTGTCTAAAGGTCAGTTAATAGCTGGCACAAAATTTAAAAAGATGTATAGCTATACAAACCCACGTCACGGCAGCCATACGCTGCTACAAAGCGTATGTAGCTGGCTGTTAAAAATTTAATTTAACAACGTCACACTACAGTGAAAAACCTACGAAGTCATATCATCGATTCATCATTAATTAAAGGACTTTAAACGGTTCGCATCTCTGACTGAATAAAAGGATAAAGACACCCCTTGTTACAAAAAATCAAAATATCCAAAAGAAAAAACAAAAAAGTTATGACAACCGTAAAGTTTTCGAAATTGCTTTCACAGATGAATTAAACCTTTGCCGATAATGTGAGCCACAGAGAACCAATCTATGGATCTTTGTTTCAAAATCCAATCCAAAAGGACGAATAGTCTACTGGTAGATTGAATAATTTGATATTTTGAATTTCGAAACATCCGCAAGATGGCAAGGTGGTGAATATGAGTTGGGAGCCACAAATGAACGTTCTGGCTTAAGAATTGCCTGTCCGTTACGCTTGTCTGAGCAATCTGACATGGGCAACTTCTTCTCGTTTCAAAAGTATCATTAGTCTTCAAAGAAATGTCTGCAAATTTCGCATTGAACAGCAATCTAAAAGAACAGGAACCAAAATTGTAAAGAATATGCGAACATTACTTTTTATACTAATGTCCATTTGCAATACATTGCTTTTGTCAGACTGTAGTTAAATCTTGTTTGGTGTTTTTGTTTTTACTCTAAAAATGAAAACATGTGTCGTCACCAAGTGACGACATTAAACAACTGTTTTAAGCTCAATTTTTTCTGTTCAAACGTCAGCAAGTGGGGTATCCATCCAGCACAAAGATCTAAATGTCCATCTAATCATCTGAGAATGTTGAAACTGGCTCCTAATGAGATGCCAACGATACTAGAATGTTGGCTCGTTGTGTATCTTACATCGGTGCAACTATTTCTTTCTCTTTAGCAACCAACTTTACCGACTTGACAGACGTTGCTCGCTTTATGCCGACGGCACGGGTGCATTCCTGCAATAGAATTTAATTCACATTTTAAATTTATTAAACCGACGATAACTGATAAAAAACTGTCATATTTGTCCTATGCCAAGAAGAAAACGTTTATTTATATATAAGCCCGTATTTTCAATGGTATTCTCTTATCTCCTACCACTATTTTTATATACAGTGTACGAGTAGTCAATATATAGCGAGCTATATAAAATGAACGGATTTCAACGAGTGTCATATCAATGTAAAGCTAGAATGTATATCTACCCGTAACCTTCATTTCTTCGTAACCTTCATTTCTTCGTGTTTTTTCGCAATACTGAACAACAAAATAAAAACGTTCTAGATGAATTCATATTGGAACACTCCTCGGTCATTTATTAAAAGGATCGGAATCAATTCATTACTAGACGCAAAACAATTGCAAGCAATATTTGTATCAACTTTAAGTATTCCAGGAGTAGTGGCTCATGTTTAATATTTTGACAATTCATGTTCTTTGAACTTTTTATAGATATTAATTATTCATTTAATGATAATAAAAATAAACTTGGGGTTTCCTTATCGCTTGGAAATAATTTTATTGTTATTATCACATTTGAATCTGAATGTTTTTTAAATGAATATTTCTAGACCTGCAAAGGGAAATTGGAAGATACATATGCTCTTAAAAGACTTTTGATCACTGTTTACTATGTCTAACGAAACGAAGATGACACGAAATTATATGATAAAAATATGTTATGCAGTCATTTTGGCTAGCATAATATTACCTTAATTAAATAGCAAAAGAACCTACACAAAATATAATATTCTTTTTTAAACACACGCCTAAATGTAGAGCTATTCACAGTAAAAAAGATGACTTTTTTTGTTGACGCGCCTTATAGTTTAACAATAATGTTATCTACATCTTTCGCAATATAGTCGTGCATAATCGGTTTTACGCAATCGCAAAAACAACACGGGCATGTGATAAACATGTGTTCCGGTTAAAATTTTCCCCTGTGTCGCTTTAGCATGGAAACGCATTTTTACTGGACATAACGGTGTCCAACATCTGCCCTTGACTTCGAAAACGTGACATCCAGTAGAGTGTCTTGTACTTGTTTTCATGTTTTAGCCACATCCAAATTTTGGACATGAATATGAAATACATGTATACGGAAGCCAAAATGTGCCACATTGTCCGTCAATCACCATCTGTGTCTGCATGCCTTTGTGAGTTTATTTGAATATTACTTTTTCACGCAATTATTGTAATATTTATTTAAATAATATATTTATTTAAATACGTGACTGTAATTTATCGAGGTCCAATCCACAAAAATTATAAAATTATCGAGTACGGACCACGGACATGACACAGGTCACGAAATTAAAAGTTTAATGTTGAAACATTAGAGGGTGATAAATCATCTTCGTGCAATTTCCACAGAGTTTTAATCAAAGAAATAAATTTTGTGTAAACTAGGTCTCTGTTAACAGAGGTCAATATGCACCTAAAAAGATAGCCCTGATAAGGACTGTTGGTGCCAAACAAAGGACCTGCCTTACAAGCCGTCACTGCATACTCTAGTAATCGTTTTCGTCGTCCTTGCCTCTTTTGTAGAGTCGGTTACCTCGGGTTCAGTCAGGACATTATAAACTGTCCCGTGCCGCCTAAAACATTGCCCACGAGTAACAGAAACGCATGCGAATTATTGCTGTCATACACGTGGCATTTGTTTTTAATGTCCTGTGCATCTGAAAGACGTGTATGAACCGGAAGGGAAAGATGTTATATTTATATAGTGCAATGCCGCTTTAATGATAATACGACGGTCCGACAAAAGAAAGTGGCGGAAAGTGTAGCAATACACGCTCATATGATGGACAAAATGCATCAAAACTCTAACAGTCGTCGACGTCAATTTGATGAGCATTCGACAGCAGACAAAGAATCTCGTGAGAGTTCCGTGACGATTAAACAAAGTCATTTGTAATGGCACACATTCTCAGGCAAACATAGTGACTTTGTGTTGTAATATCTTGTAATACATGTTCAGATTTAAACTAAGTGTCCTTTCTTGCCCAGTATTGCGACGTCTGAAACACGTCATTTGTTAAATTGACGCTTTTGAACAAAGTTTATTGTGCCCCCACTTTAGTGGCGGGCATTTAGATTTACCCTTGTCCGTCCGTCCTTCCGTTCGTCCGTCCGTCCGTTCACTTTTGTGTCGCACGTAACTCAAAAAGTATTTGACCTAGAGTCATGAAACTTTACAGGAATGTTGATCAGCATGTGTAGTTGTGCACCTGTGTATTTTCGTCTGGATATTTTTAATATTTTTAGAGTTATTGCCCTTGACTTAGTAACATTTTGCAATTTTCAACTTGTGTCGCATGTAACTTAAAAAGTATTTGACCTAGAGTCATGAAACTTTACAGGAATGTTGATCAGCATGTGTAGTTGTGCACCTGGGTATTTTCTTCTGGATATTTTTAGTATTTTTAGAGTTATTGCTCTTGACTTAGTAAAATTTTGCAATTTTCAACTTGTGTCGCATGTAACTCAAAAAGTATTTGACCTAGAGTCATGAAACTTTACAGGAATGTTGATTAGCATGTGTAGTTGTGCACCTGGGTATTTTCGTCTGGATATTATTAGTATTTTTAGAGTTATTGCCCTTGACTTAGTAAATTTTTGCAATTTTCAACTTGTGTCACATGTAACTCAAAAAGGATTTGACATAGAGTCATGGAATGTTGATCAGCATGTGTAGTTGTGCACCTGGGTATTTTTGTCTGGATTTATTTAGTATTTTTAGAGTTATTGCCCTTGACTTAGAACATTTTTGCAATTTTCAACTTGTGTCGCATGTAATTCAAAAAGGATTTGACTTAGAGTCATTAAACCTTACAGGAAGGTTGCTCAGCATATTTAGTTTTGCACCTGGGGTTTCGCTTGTGGATTTATCCAGTATTTGTAGAGTTATTACCCTTGACTTAGTAAAAACCGTTTCTTTATGTTGTTATTTGTTCCTCGAGTGCTTGAGTTAGAATCAACCAACTTTACAGGAATAATGATCAACATCACTAAATTACAGGAATATTGATTCACATCTCTGTGAAGCTATGAACCTGGGACTTTGCATGTGGATTTGTTTTCAGTTTTGTTAGAGTTATTGCCCTTGACTAACAGTAGAATAAATTTGCAATTTGCAACTTGTTCATGCATAGCTCAAAAAGTATTTCACGTGTAGGCCTGAGGGTTTACAAGAATGTTGGTCAGCATGTGTACTTATGCACCTTTGGGTTTGCTCGTGGATTCATTCAGTATTTGTAAAGTTCTTGCCCTTTAATTAGTAAAACATTTTTAGTTTTCAAAGAATATTTGCCCTAGAGTCATAAGATTGACAGAACAGTGGCGCGGTGGGGGCACCCGTGTCCTATGGACACATTTCTAGTTAAAAGAGAATCTCAACAAAACATATCTTGAAATCTGTTTATCAAAGACATAATTATTTTTTCTAATACATTTCCAAAAAGAAAGAAAAGGTTCAGTACACATTTCAATTAATAACTTTAAATTATGTTACGATTCCGTTTTTGTCTTTTTATAGAAATAGTGTTCATTTAAAGGAAATGATCAAACATTGCAGGGTGATTAAGTTATATCGTAAATGGCTCAAATAAGGCTAGTGTTATGATATGTGTTTTCATTTGCTTCTTTTGAAATCTTATAATTTTGTGGCTTTGTTAATATCTTTTATAAAATTATCATATTTTCTTGATTGTGTAAGTAAAAGTTTTTTGAATTAATTAAAGGCAAAAAAAAATAAGACAATTAAATTTTAAACATCGGCTAACACATTTACTGGATTAATTGGCCTAACACATTAATTAATCATAATTTAGTCCAGCATGATGATTACGTCATGTCTGTACAAGAGGATTAAAATTCATTTTTTTATCTAGAATATTCATGTTGAAGGTTGTTTATCCATTTATTGATTTTCTGTTATCAATTATGACACAATTAATCACGTGATGCATTTGTTGAATTGTATTAATTATTGATTTCTTGTTTTAAGATTGTATTTTCATCGGTTATATTAATATAACTTTGCTATTTAGTTATTCTTATTTCAATGATAATAGATACCAAAAATGTTCAGACCTACCCACACAGCAAATAATTTAATTCAATGGTGCTGCAGTTTTTTGCAGTGTATTTTGGATGTATAGGCTAATAAGTTACTATTTGATGGAACTTCATGTGTGTTTTCAAATAAAAGGAATATTAATAATAAACCGGGAAAGAATGTACTTTGTCAGTGTGTGCTATAAATTACCAACTAAATGATTATCATATAGAAGTTGGAGATTATTAATACGAAATTAAATCCAACGAAGCTAGTACAGAGAAAAAAAACGGCACCATTACTACCTGTAAAAAAGTGCACACTCTGCCACTACAAAGAACAGCACCACCTAGGTCTGACTATCTTAGTAGTACATGTATATATATTTTATTGAAGCACCTTTATAAATTAACGCCAAAATTACATGCCCATGCGCTACAGTTTTGATTGTTTATAAATTTGCCTTTGAGTTTGATTGTTAGCGGGAAGTACGGTGGTTTATAGCGTTGTAAGCACCATATCTATCAAAAATATCACATCATTGATGTTGTGTTACAGTATGCAGGCGATAGTGAATACTACATGTACTTAATTCGTTTTTTATTTCCACGAAAAATTCGTCTACAAATCCATGTTTTTTTTTCAAAAATAACTTTATACAGCGAGGTTTCAAAAAAATTCATAACTTGTATTTATTTTGTATATTTTAGAAGTTATCTTGCTTATTTTCTTCATAAGTTGCACCATTTTAGCTTTTTTGTATTTTCTGTTCCATAAAAAAATGTTTCTTAAGAAAACATTTTGACGTTGTGAAATGTTTAAAATATTAAAGGAAAACTCGTTGAAAGCAACTGCAGGAAACGTAGTAGTCGTCCTCACACCGATGCTTGTTGTAGAAACATAATAATGAAAAAGTTAAATGTCATGTTAAACTTACTATTTTCGGAAGTCTTGATCTGGTGCAAGCCACCTCCAGACGCACACGCTCAAAAACGCATACATATAAAGACCCTGTGTGGTTAAATTTCTTGCGTTATAAATGTATACAAGAAAAGCATTGATGCAAAGCATCAAAGGGCGTCCAAGCAAGAAATGCAGCGAGTGAAGATGAACAAGTAGACATCTGATGACCAGATATTCTTATATAATTATACTTTTCAATGGTTTATTGGTTTTTACCAGAATTGTATATCATTTATGAATGGGCAGACAAAAGACATTGTTCATCATGAACTTTGGTAGGCATGCTAGAGATTAGAATATTAAATGCTTTTTTTTTTCACAGGAAATTGAAATTATATCAATATTAACGATAATATCCCAAAAATACAGGTCTTTAATATCCAAAATATACCCCCTATATGGTATTAGTTTATTTATATTGTATGGGGGGTATTTTTGGATATTATCATTTATATTGGTTATTTGATAGAATTTCAAGCTCATATGGTATTTTCTTTGGAACATACAAAATAGTAGTCGAAATGAACAAAGTCTGTTCATTTATTTATTGGGAGGTCAATCTACTATTTTAATGAATTACTTAAAAAAAAACCAGTGTGTTTACATCCCTATCAATAAACCCAAAACAACTCGTGTTAAAATTGCAGACGAAAGTTTCTCTTGTTAAAATGTCACAATATTTGGCAAGTGAACATTCCACTCAAACTACCATAAAATCGATTGCTTCAAACAGTGTTAGCTAAAGAGACTTGAACTATAGTATACTTCTGCTACACATGTTAACTGTCGCAATACCTCAAAATAAAACGACATTTAAAGTTATGAACTAGGTCTATTTAAATATTCACGGTAAAAATGTCATAAGTGCAATCAGGGCCGTAAAAAAAAACCGGAGAGACCTACGGAAGAGACAATTTCAAAATGATATTTCTATGATATAACAATTCGTAAAAATGGCCTACTTAATTTTTTCTGTAGATTTATAAAGAGTGCAATTAATTGTTTGAATATGTTTGCATTTCATTTCCTGCAAAATTCTCCAGTTCGTTATTTATTACCATAACGCGACACGAATGACCGTTTCGTTAAACTAAAACTTCTTCTATAAATAGATTTTCGGACTTTCACAATGTTAAGGTCATCATTCTATTTATAGGTACAGCAGTAACATACATAATAACCCACAAGATTAATAAAACAAACAACGACGAGCGCGATTAATTGACCGATAAGATAAATCATTTGAATATGTTTGCATTGCGAACTTCTCTAGTTCGCTATTCATTGTACATATCGCGAAATTTCGTTTTTGATAATCAAACACCCTCATAAAAATCGGAATGATCGTCTATTATGACAGACGAAAAGGCCCGAGAAGTTGCAATTGCCCTTTAACAAAATCTGATTTCATTCCATAAAGGGCGTCGCGCTTCGGCGCGGACGCCAATTAAAGAATATTTATTGTAGATATTTTATTTATATAAATTTCTTATTCTATATTGATTTATATGTTACCATGGGCTTTAACAAGTGGTCGTTTTATAGCGGTAGCGCTGATGTCGACTATGCTTTGAAAATCTGCTTTTGCCGTGGATACAAGCGGTGGTGACGTGTGATAGCCGATAGCTCCTGCAAAGTAAAAACATGTTTCGTATATCATAATTATTAACTCTTCAAACATAAATTAAGTTAAATTAATAAACATTAAACCCTGCACCATTTTGACTAAAGTCACTTGTGCTTACAGTATCATCCAACCTTAATAACTGAGGATTGATTAAACATAGAGCAGTGGTAATTACCTAAAGCTGTATTCATGGTACAAGCTATGTACGTTTTGCCAGCGTTTGCTGGCGTTTGACAAAGGCGTTCCATAACGTTAGTGTGTACTAGCCGTTGACAGCGTTTGTCAGTGTGAGTCAGCATATACTAGCTATTGTCAGCATTATTTTGTTCTCTTGACGCAGACGACCTTTTGTTAAAGCAAGTACATTGTAATTGTATCTATCACAGCCAAGTTACGTTAACTTATGTGTAATTTTCCTTATTGTATAAAGCTATATTCGTTTTGTATTTACTGCCTTTTATTGAAAACGAATGACGTCAAAGTTCCTGTCTTAAAGAAGTATGCTGATATATTTCCTCAAAAGCAAGTGTAACATGCTAAACAGTTAAAATCCTACCTAAAATTTTTAGCGTCATAATTTTTTTCCTGGAAATTTTATTCTGTTTACGTACTATATTCATGAGTGTTAAATAACAGAAACTCTTCATAACATAATGGAAACAACAAACTTTTACCGTTTTTTTATTTTATAAAAATAATTAAAAATAATTCTTTAGATATACGTGTATCATAAAAATGCATTAATTGGTCAAACCCTATATCCTTTTGTTGCAATTTGAATGAGATATACAGGAACGAGAAAGGAACGGAAGTGTGGAATACAAGACATGCCAATAAACAAACTGTACACTATAGTTGCACTTCTACAGTCCTGAAAATTCCACTCTGTTAATTTATGGCCGTGGTATTTATGTCCGTCGGCCGCCGCGAGACAAGACTTCTAAAGGAGAGGTTTGTCAACTGTGTTTACAAAACCTCTCTGAAAGCTTAAGCCTGTATTGGGACCTTTTTTTAAATGATCACAACTTACAACAGAATTTCAAAACTTTCGAAAAACGCCGATATCCAGCACTACTTTAACCAGCCTCCGCCACTCAACACTTTGAAAACGTTTGTGAATGTATGCTTTAATTATACAGTCAACTACGTGTAGTTAATACATTGTTTACCTCCAGTGTTTGTTCCATGAAGCATACAGTAAATACCAGTCTGTGTCCATGTCGAAGAAGTTACTCGCACTGGGAGCATCACGTTTCTTGCGGCCTGTTACCGTATTGAAGGTTTTACGTCTCAAAAACGAACATTTCAACTGCCCATTACTATATGATGTATTGATAGCAGACAATCCGTACTGGTTCTGTTTATATTGATTAAAAGGAAACGGCTTTCATTAGATTTCGATATAAGAATGGGATTTCATAACACTATGTTTTCGTTTCGAAAGTATATCAAATGTTTAGAAGAGTTTAATTTTATTTAAATATAACAGCCATAGGTCATGGGTAGATTATAAATCTTACTTTTGTTTTGATAACTTCCCTCATCAGGCACGGTGTCATCAGATTTTATACATCACAGCAAGACGAAAAATTATTTAAAAATATACCTGATCTAGTCGTTTGTTATTTTTGTCGTCCGAATTGTAAGAGACGTAGATATTAGACGTTCCACTAGTGGAGAGACATTCAAACACACTGTCATCGCCCTGTATTAGTTTATACAGAATTCATTTTAATCTGATTGTGTAAGAAGTTACAATATAAGCCTAAAGACACACACGAAAGATTTTCTGTAAGCAACCAATACAAAACATATATATGCTACGTAAACTTTCTTGCTCAAAGAAACAACGAGCTTGTCCACGTGTAAATTCTGAGATGACTATAGTCCTATGTTTTAACCACTTGGCAAGATTTCAGTTACATTAAATAGCAATACATGTATATTTATTTTCAAAACACGTGTTAAAGCCATAACATAACATTATTTTGGAATAGTGTTTCTAAAATTTGACAGTAAGGAATAATCCATTATCAATTATTTGAACTGCTATGCTGTATTTCTAAAATTTATTTATATATATATAAATCATATAAAATATATTCATCATGATCAGATTTTTCGACGAGGAAACCGAATCTTTATGCTGGAAAAATACACATTAGAAATAGCAGTCATGTTGGATTCATATGTTTAAAAGTCTTTCAGTAACCGAAATATCACGCTTTGTTACATTCACGGTTACTTAGCTATAATAATATAATATTCATTATTCATGATTATGGACCATTCAAGTAATAAGGATTTTAAGTTCTAACAACAGTGTATAACTCTCGTTGAGACTTTGTAGGTTCACCTTTTGTCTGGAAATACTTCGTGTACAAAGTTTCCTACTTGAAAAAAGTTACAATATCCTTAGTAAAATGTCTTTCAATTGACTTCAAGAGTTATGCTATTTTAAGTTACCATTTCCGTGTCATCTGAAAGACCTATGGCACAGTAAGGATCTGTTTCGCTTCTCGCGCATGTTAGCGTCAGCTCTATGTCACTTCCCTTTTCTATCCACGTGAGAAGAAAACTACACGTGACGCCCGAACAATCGTGAAAACATCCAACCGTCTTGCCGCACTCGCTGTCTTTCTGTACTGTCTATAGAAAAATAAAATGTAGGTAAATATTATGTAAGGTGAAACACAGGCTATCCCCGTGTGACAAATATAACCATGATGAAGACACAATGAAACAATGTTTAGTATAATTGTACATCATGAACATGAAAAGAATCCCCAATAACTATATGGCATGAACATGAAAAAAAAGCAACAATAACTATACGACATGAACATGAAAAAAAACAACTTTTTAGGCATTCTATATATTGACCAAGATGAAATAATTGTACTTTTCAGTCTTTTTTTTTATCTCTCTTTCACACACTGAAAGTCTGTGGTAGAAAGATAATTAAATATGATTAACATAGTCCATAAAAAAATGAAAAATGTATATAAAAAAATCGGTAAGTAGCGTAAACTCTCGTATAAAATCATGTTAATATATATTTGAAAAAAATATTTCTTTCATTATTGGTCATACCGATGCGATTCAGATTATAAAATACGAGGTGGAACACGTGGTACATATTCCGGATACCGGAATATAGCTAAGGTTACCATGCACATATTTTTTGTGTGTCAAGTAGTATAAAAAAAGAAAATGGAGACAAGTACTTTAAAACACTACCGAAATCTTTAAGACAGTATGTTGATGATACTTTGAACAATTTTGTAGGTATTTGAAAACACTGCATTTTTCATTTAATCATAACTGTTAAATAGACGTTTTAATTACATGTGTAACCGGTAAAATGAAATAGAGGTATGGAAAAATATTACGAAAAAGTCTATATAAACATGATTATTTTGATTTTACAACAAAAAATGTACAAACATAAATTAATCAATCAATCAAAAATGTTCTTACCGCTGCCTCACTTAAAGTGATACCCACAATTAAAATGCACGTGAGGGAGATAACATAACTCATTTCGTTCTGGAACACGAGTTATTTCCTGATCATTATTGTCGACATAAAATAACAAACTAACACATTCTCATGCACTTACTTAAATAGTAAGATATTCAAACTTTCTGTTCAAATTCTATAAGGGAACCATATAATTTGAAGTATGTATAAATCAAACGTGCATGTATCTACAAAAGACCGGTGGGGACATTTCAACTTCATGAATTTCCGATATAAGTTTTCAACGCACGGAATTCACGAATTCACGCTTTCAACTTAATGAATTTATTATTTCAACTTCACGAATTCACGATCTCAAATTTATGAATTCACGATTTCAAATGCATGATTCAACTTCATGAATTCATGTATTGAATTTTACTGCAACATTGAAGAAAAACTATCCAAAAAATGTAATGTGGTGTTTTTTGTCTCTTTTAAATACAAAATTTATTGGTCAGATGAAAAGCGAAGTTCACAAAGTTAAAATCGTGAATTAACGATGTTAAAGTGAAGTTCAAGTGGTGATGTCGTGAAGTTGAAATCGTGAAGTCGTGTAGCTAAAATTGTGAATTCATGAAACTAAATTGGTGAATTCATTATGTTGAAATCGTGAATTCTTTTATTCTGTATGTTGAAATCGTGAATTCATGAAGTTGAAATTAATTTTGAATCTTTGAAGAGATAAACCCGAGAATTCCAGAATTTGAAATGTCACCACTGGTCTGTCGTATGTATGATATCTCACTGCACTTGAAATAGTGATCTGTGACTTTCTTATTTATAACCCGTGTGTACCCTTTACCTATATTTAAACTGTGACTAAATATTTTAGAATGGTGGCTGATTTAAGAAAATTCGGGGTTTGCTTTGTTTTTTTGTTTTTTTTTTGTTTCAACAACAAAATGCAAAAATGTGAAAACACAAAGATATGAAATGTCCAACTTTGTCGTATCTTCGCGAAATTGCATTTTCGAGACGAAATATGCGAAAGATCGACAAAGAAAGGTGAAATATAGCATATAAAATTGATTTGCCGTATCTTTGCTTTTTCATGACGAAATTTGAAAAAGGAAAAAATAAGGTACTACAAAGTGAAACAATGTCGAGCCTTTCTTTTCGCATTGTTGAATTTCTGCTTTTTGCATACGTGCATTTTCGCTTTGTTGTGCATTTTCGGATTTCAGTTGCACTAGCGCATTGCGGAGAAAGCTTACACAATGTGATTGAAAATGAATGTTCTTAATTGTTCATATTCTTCAAACCATTGTAATTTCAGTTATAAATAAACTTACTCGTGCGGGACCCAAAATGATTTCAATCATATCGTTTTCTAATATATTGGAACTTGTTCAGAATTTAGTAAATGGAAGTAGGGGCCACAGGTTTTTGAAAGACGTAAAGGTGACAATAAATAGTGCAGTTTGCACACCTAAAGAAAGTTTAACATTTAATACCTCACTAATGAAGAGCCAAGTGGCCATGATTAGTGAACTTATATGACATAATTATGTGTTATATCTCTGCACGTGCATAACGCGAGGATGTAAAAAGCAACAAGACATCCGAATTTACGTAAATACCACCATGCAACGATGCATAACGGAAAGACAAAAACATAAAAATGCAGACACAACAAATTTGCATACTTTGGTTAAACCTCTGTCGTAAAGGCAAAAAAAATGAAATGGCTTAAATTGGCAACCATATTTGAAAGTTGTTATATTTTAAAAGACAAAGGTTCTGGATCCATTCACAGGCGGCCTTCTTTGAGATCGAATACCAAAAATAATAAGAACATAAAGCAAGAACAGAGTCCTGTTTTTTGTAAATGTGTCAGTGTTTAGACTAATGTTCTCTTTTTAAGCTTTTCTGCAAAATTGAAAAAAACAAGTTGATGATGTCGATGATAATTCATAATTATGATAATTATCACCATTCCTTAATTTCAAAGATGTGGTTATGATAATGATAATGGGGTGGTAATATCGACGATGATATTAATGATGATTACCACCATGGTAATATCGACGACGACGACGACGACGACGACGGTGACGATGATGATGATGGTGATGATGATGATGATGATGATGATTTTGACCATGACAATGATGATAATGACGATAATGGCGATGATATTGACGACAGCGATGATGATAATAATGATGATGGCGAAAATATCGGCGACGACGATAATTATGATGATGGTTATAATATCGACGATGTGGATGGTAATGCTGGTTAGTGAAATGATTAAAATGGTATCATTATGGTGGAGGTATTGAAAATGATAATCATTTGATTGTTATGCCAATATAAAGATCTATTTATGATGATTTCTTGAAGACGATACCTTAATGGTGATAGCTATGGCGTCAATAAAGTATATTTTAGGCAATATAATATTAAACAAATTGTGCGAATATTTCAATAGTGTTTTGGACATTCCAGAAAATACAAATTTGAGGGTTATTTAAATATTATTAACTTACAGGATGTATAATTATATACAAACATATTGCTCTTTAATTTTGTATTACGAGTTGTATTACAACTTAACATTTGTTGATGGCTCTTCTTTCTCATTACACCGACTCGTACCTGTTGATCACGAAGCAGAGGAAGGTGTTGATGTCGATTCTTTAATTGTTAATGCTGATGCTAATGATTATACTGCCGTAGATAATATTGTAAACGTTGTCGTCAGACTTGCTTATGATGGTAATTATGATGATGATGAGTATAATGTTTATGATGTTGATGATAATGGTACTGATGATAATGATGATGATGATGATGGTAGTGATGGTGTTGGTGATGGTGGTGGTTGTGATGATGATGATGATAGTGATGATAATAATGATGACTAGAAGGTGGGTGGAGGAAGATTAAATGACAGGATAAAATGTGATAACTTTAAATAAGCTCACTTTACTCAGTTACTTATAGCGTAGCTACCCCGGAGCCAATGACATCACAATGTATCCGTTTATAAAATGTTAGCCGTTTAGACGAGATAAAATATGATCACTTGAAATTTTATCTATCACTCTACACCCATAAATTACAAGTGCATTTATAATACTCCTTCTAATTTATTACCGCTATTTCTATTGATGATTTATCCGGAAATAAATCCATCTGATAGGAAAAAAATATGTAGATCAAAATATTGGAGTACAAATCCTCCGTTATATTTTATAACATATAATTGTTGTAAATATTGTTATCTCACCATTGGAATCATGACTTCCTAAAGCTATTCATAGATTAAGAGTCGGGCCCGCGTCTGCACATCTTTGGAAGAAATATACGAAATAGTAAAATTAGAAGAAATATATAGTACTAAACGAAGAGATGATGATGCTGATCTTGTTGTTGTTGACATAACGATGATGATGTTGTTTATGAGGTTGGTGATAGCGCGGCTTCTGTTGCTGTTTCTGTTGTTGTTGTTAATGGTGATGATGATGATGATGATGATGATGATGATGATGATTATGATGATGATGATGATGATGATGTTGTTGTTAGAGTTTCCTTTCGGACAGAGAACTAATTGTAGCAGCTATATTTAATCAAAAGCGTGTTAACTTGTGTTATTGGCCCAATACATCAACTAATGAAATATTTAATGATGGCGTGAAAGGCTCGAGTTTTATATTAACAAAAATACATACATGACAGATATATCTTAAATGGAAGGAAGATCATTTGATTTCTATTTTCCTTTTAATTTTCCATTTATGACATTCACCAGTATGTAATGCCCATGCTTACATTTGAAGTGTACCATTAACTACGAAAGACCGCTGGGGACATTTTAACTTCATGAATTCTTAAATGGAAGGAAGATCATTTGATTTCTATTCTTCCTTTTAATTTTTCATTTATGACATTCACCAGGATATAACGCACATTGTAACCAATAGACTTGCAGCGTTTCTGCATCACGTGGTATTCCAGAAAAAAATATTATTGAATCCAGTCTTATCCATTTAGCATTATTTTCATTTTCAGAGTCCAAAATATCCACATAAAA
>NW_026864905.1:0-11226 GCF_026571515.1 Ruditapes philippinarum | reverse complement strand
GGGTAAGTTAAAAATAGTATAAAATATATGGGGTGTCTTTGTACTAACCATGGACTCGGTCACAGTGTTCCTGTCTCTGTGGCTATTGTCGAAGTATATCTAAAATATATATAAAATAGTATATGGATCTATGTATGAACCTTGAGCTTGGTCACAGTGTGCATGTTACTGTGGCTATCGTGGGAAGTAACGGCATCCAGTGTATTCATTTAGCTACTACGGAGGCATAAAGAACCATGAAATGGTCTTAGGAAATTGTGCCTTTCTCTGTGGCTATTGCCAAGATAAATCTTTTAATAGGGATATGTATCTGTCTGTTTATGAACCAAATTTTCGGTCACATTGTGGCTTCGACTGTGGCTATTGCCGAGGTAAATCTTAAATGTGGCTGTTTTATTCAGAGCCGTTTAAAAAGGAATGCAAGCGTTTCCTGAAAGCTTCAAATATAGGAGATTCTTATTTCCTTTACTGAAAAAGATAAAATTGCGAATTCGATACGTATTTATCTTGCTAAAAATTGAATAGAATATACGTGTTTCCTTTGTTGGATTTTTGAAAAATAGAATATATATGTACAAATCATTTTGTTTTGCTTTGAACTTGGTTAAAAGGGACATATATAAAAAGATACATTGTGAGAATCACAAGTCTAGTTAAACAATGGTTCGCAAGTGTTAGTTTGAATGTTGACATTCCATTAATCTAGCAGCTACAATAGTCATCGTAAAGTATTGGCCTTCCCTGTATACTTCGGACAATGAGGCCTTGTACTTAGAACATGAACACAACAATGTAATTCGCCATGTTTATAAAGTAGTGTTCTTTCGCAAGAAAGTTACGTAATCCTACAACTTATTGTATCATAGTTTGGGGACCTTTCTGTTGAAAATGTGTCAGGGTTAAATCGTATACATATACATGCACAGTGCGTTAACTGGAGTGCGGGTATTAGTTACCCGCACTCCAGAGCATGCCCATTGATTGGCTCATTTTTGCTGGGGTTTACATATTGTGACGGCAGAGAAAGGGAAAGCGACAGAAATATCATATTCAGATGTTCGTTCATTGGTTCATTTTTGCCGGGGTTTCATATTGTGACAACAGGGAACGTGTTTTTATGTTTGACTATGATACAAAAGAGAAAGAACACCAAAACACTCGGTAATCTGATTAATACTCGGGGGCTACGCCCCCTCGTACAAATCAGATAACCTCGTGTTTCGGTGCTCTTTCTATTACTTGTATCATAGTTTGGGTACCTTTCTGTTGAAAAAGTGTCAGAGTTAAATCGTATACATATACATGCACAGTGCGGTAACTGGAGTGCGGGTATCAGTTACCCGCACTCCAGATAATGCCCGTGGATTGGTTCATTTTTGCCGGGGAAATTTACATATTGTGACGGCAGAGAAAGAGAAAGGGGCAGAACTATCATATTCAAATGCTCGTTCATTGGTTCATTTTTTTCTGGGGTTTCATATTGTGACAACAGGGAACGTGCTGTCATGTTTGACTATGATACAAAAGAAAAAGAACACCAAAACACTCGGCAATCTGATTTATACTCGGGGGCTACGCCCCCTCGTACAAATCAGATAGCCTCGTGTTTCGGTGCTCTTTCTATTACTTAACTTTGCCAATGCCTGATTTAGAAGGGGAATTAACTGTTATCATTGTAATTCTTTCTACCTCTGTATAACAGAAACATTATTTCAATCAGTTTTTTCTACAAATATAGCCGCCATTTTACCATATGACTGAAAGTAGTTCCAATATGTCTCCTTATTATGTCAGAGGTCTATTGCGAAACATGATAGCAGAGGAGATCAGATTACTACTATCGCAATAAATAATTTTACAACTCACTTGCATTTCAGACTTTTTACCTTGTGAGGATGCAAATCCAGACTGTGACAAGTTTCCACCGGAATCATGTACAAGAGATTCATTTAAAGGATGGGCAAGGCAGAATTGTAGACAGTTTTGTAACATGTGTGCTCGTAAGTTCCACTTCTATCATAGGAGTATATACTGTATAATATTTTGTTACTTGTTTACATTTCCTATAACGTATTGGTTGTTCTTACAAATGTCTTTCCGGCTGTCATTCAAGTAATACATTCGTCATGAATAATGGCATATATGGCAATACAGTGGGAGTATTTTATTGTTGTTTTTTTCTTTGTTTCTTTGTCAAGGAATTTGTTTGAAATTTATGTAAGTTGATGTCTGTTACAAACTGATACTGTTCTTCCTTGTTGCAGGTCCTACGCAAAATCCGTCGTTTACAGGACCTACAGGTATTCATTCATATGTCAATTTTCATAGTTATCAAAATCAATTATCGGACATGCTTTCCTTTATTAAATAATAAATATGTAATTATTTCTAATGTTGAAAAAAATCGTTTTTAGAACGTTTTTTTTCAATTAAAATAACAACAACATACTCTTATTGAATTGAATCCGTTTCATTAAACTTCTGCACTAAACTTTTAAGAATCATAATTCCAAGCGTTTGGTAAAATAGTAAATTGTAATAAATTTTTAATTTTCATCATCATCATCATCATCATTATTATTATTGTTATTATTAATTATAATGTCATTATCATTACATTTTTGTATTACTATTACAATCATTATTATATACACTTACAACATCATCATCATCATCATCACTGATTTCATTTTACTAATTCAATTTCATTTCTTACAGGAACTTCAGGATTAGTAAACACGACCCATCCTACTCCAGAGATACCCCACTCGTCAGTCGACCCTGTAATGTTGACGTCAGCAAAACCATGATATTATTAATACTTCATTACTTAAAAATAATAAAAATGAATGGGAATATGCCCAGTGTAGTTATCCAACATATATAAATAAAATACAAACAATAAAAAATTCTTTGGAAAAAGCTATACAAAAAACACAATGGTCAACGCCAGTGCTGATTTTGTTACGTCGTTGACGTCGTGAGATTGTTTAATAATGCACAGGCATATCAGTTTCTGTTCCACCTTCTTAATGGTTGCACACGCACATAGTACTGACTGAAATAGAATTTTATATTCAATCATTCATAAAAATGGTGTGAAATACTTGAGATTAAATTTTCTCGTACAAAACCGATGATGACATTCATTTACTTTTCAAATCGAATCAAATCACATTTATTTCTTTCAGTTCATCATGCATGATACAAACATAAGGTATATAATACAGAAATCATTTTTATAAAACAGCAGTTCAAAGCAAGTCATAAAGGAGAACAATCTTAAAACATATAACGTTTATTGACACTATACACTTTCCAAATAACATATTCTTATTAAATATCAATATTTTCAATCATTATTCTGAATTTATGATAAGAATATATGAGCCGCGTCATGACAAAACCAACATAGTGCGTTTGCGACCAGCATGGATCCAGACCAGCCTGCGCATCCTCGCAATCTGATCAGGATCCATGATGTCGCTATCAGTTTCTCTACTTGTAATAGGGTTAATTATCGAACAGCATGGATCCTGATCAGACTGTGCGGATGCGCAGGCTGATCTGGATCCATGCTGGTCGCAAACACACTATGTTGGTTTTGTCATGACGCGGCTCATATAAGAATTTATAATAATCTAATAGTTCGACCTTGTTTTATATATTGTGTGAAATTTGCAATAAATGGTGTCTTATTCATTTGGCACCTGTTATATATTAAGTACAAGTCAGACAACAGTCTTTGTTTTTAAATGAGGCCGTTGAAATATCTTTCAGAGGCAAAAAAAATGGCAAATGTGTCATTCACAAGGAATTTCAGTGGAATGAAGGGATATTCATCAATATGGTGAATGTTCATGTAAATGCTTTTCATCGAATAATGTATTATCCCGACTAAAAAAAATGCTTCAAAGAGCTTAACTGGATTATATAATTATAATACGCTTTATTCAGAAATAAGACATGATATGTCCATCATTTTACATACCTAAATATATTAACACACAAACAGTTACAATATCTAAATTTTATTTCTCAAACATCATTATAATGGCAATTTAAACAGTGAATATCAATTGTAAACAACAATATGATCTTTTCTGCAGTAATTTGAAAACATTATATATATTCGTATAACTGTTTTAAATGAACAGAGGAGACAGTTTGGTGACTTATAAATTACAATTTCAAAAATCACAAAATAGGATACATGTATGATATCACCAAACTTAATGCTTATACATGTATGTATCTATGACATTGTATTTCTTTTAACCTAATTTGTTTCAGATCTGTTAGTCTAAAGCTTTTCAAGACATACAATGATAACTTCTGAATAACGACTTTGTTATCATCGTTTAAAAGCTCAGTGAATTTTAATAGCATTTCTTTTATATAACGAATGCTGTCAAATAGCTGCATCTTTGAAGATTTAAAGATTTTATATTTGGTGTGTTTGCCTGCTGTAGTATAACTTTGCTGCAATGGCTGAACACTGAGAGC
The DNA here is from genome assembly GCF_026571515.1 of Ruditapes philippinarum. NCBI lineage: Eukaryota > Metazoa > Mollusca > Bivalvia > Venerida > Veneridae > Ruditapes > Ruditapes philippinarum. The sequence goes on along the minus strand of NW_026864905.1, from coordinate 6,720 downwards.
ATCAATGGGGTCGGTAAAAATGCGATATGTGAATGTTTGTAATAATGACACTTATTTTAAAAACTAATACTACATGGTTTTCTGGAAAAAAAAACAACAAAAAAACCCAACATGTATTTTTAGATTTTTAAAACGTGTATGTCAGTCCTATGAGTAACCTGCATTGAAAAGAGGGGCTATATTGTTTTATAACGAGGTTATTTTTACGTGTCAGACATAACTTTATCAAAGAAAAATTAATATATTTAAGATAAATACTGAAATTAAGATATTTTCGGTGATTACTTATTTACAATGTAAGTCTATGGAAAAATAGAGTTATTTGGCCAATTATTAAAACAGTGATTTCCTCTTCAAGTTAAGCATGTACGTATTACAGAAACATTTAAAAGATATTATACAAGGCGACATAAATTAAGTAAATATTTCAAATCAAAATAAGTATTTAAGGTTGTTCTGTAAAGACTACAGCCTAAAGACTAGTATTACGCAATAGCTCCTATAAATTCAGTTCAATTGTTCTGCTTGACTTTTTTGTTATTGTCATTCATTCTGATACATGAATGTATATGAAATCAATCGTTTTAAAGTCTTTTTCACTAAAAATCGCAGTCAGCCGTTTATTGCTACATTTAATATGTTGAAATAGTGTAGCGAACATATGATATATATTATCAATTGAAAAAAAAACTGAGGAAAGAACCTTTATTTATTCATTTATTTATCAGGAGGCAGCTTTCAAATAATGTATATGCGCCACGTGCTTTTGTCCTATAACAATAGTATATACGTAGACCTGTAGGAAGAGTAAAGAACGTGCCATGATAGAGTTACATGTAAATCTCCATGGAATAATAACTGTCTTATGTAATATTCTTTCCACAGCATAAAAACATAAAACCCGAAATGATAAATGAAGTTGGAAAATCATCGATACACCGGCAATTTGTTTATCTTTACATTATTTTCAACATATATGCTATAAAGTTTACATTCAAAACATCATGTGATACTAATATAATTATATATTAGTTAGATTTCCTTTTTTTGGGTACACATTGTGACAATAACTAACAGTATACATGTATTCTTGTAATCATATAATTAGATTTAATGATTTAACAAACCACGTACATAAAGTACCCTTTTTAAAGCACTTGAAGAAAAAATTAACTGGCTCCATTTCGTTTAAATGGATCTTGTAGTTGTTTCTTTTGATAGGCAAGAGAACAACACACAACGAGAGTACATAAGTAGCTACTTTAAAGAAATATATAAATAATACACAATCTTTAGAGAGAAAACCTATCGTCATAAACTAACGCGAACTAGTGTACGAACAGGATAAAATTTAGTTCTTAAGAATAAAGGATTCGGATTGTTTCAAGTTGTTTTCAAATTATTCTAAACTGATAAGGGAAAATATTTCGTACTAGATTCAAGAAAGTTTTATAACAAATAGTTACATTTGAATATGCAGTTGTTTGGTAAAGTGTCAGTCCTTCTTTTCGGTGTATATGTATTTGGTTTGACGAGTTCTACAAAGGAATTTGATCGCCTAAAGTTAAGGGTCAAACATTTAGAGACTAGACTTAATAACGAATTTTCGTTCAGAGACGAAGATATTGCTGAAATTACAGGACGACTAGATGACATAGATGAAGTGTTAAATGCTACAGTTGGAAAAGAACAGCCCATTCCTGCAGCATCAACAGCTGGTGGCATTGATTTTAAAACTGTGGATACATTGAAAGAGGATTTCGCTAGACTTAGGGGAGCCTTTACCAAGGAAAAAACTGAGACTGTAATGTTTCGACGGAAAATTCCAAAGATTGAAAACAATTTGATATCCCTCACCAAAGATGTTAAAGATTATTGCGAAGTTGCTGTTAACAACACTGATCAATTAATAACCAGCTTTGGAACGATCAAAAAGGCGGCTGAAGAAAAGATATTAATGTCTGCAAATGATTGTAAAGTGCTTCAAAGTATATCAGAACAGGTGCAACTAAACACTGACAATAATAAGGCAATGGCTAAACAATTTGAAAGCATTAAAACTCTTATAACCAATTCATATTCTCACATAGGTTACTTAATTCAGGGTCCCTCTTGTCGTTCGCTAAGAGTTTTTGGCAACTTACAAAATGGAATATACAATTTGGGACAAGGTATTGATGTTTACTGTGACCAAACTACAGACGTTGGGGACTGGATAGTGTTTCAAAGAAGACTGAATGGAAAAACAGATTTTTATCGTACCTGGACTGCGTATAAAAACGGCTTTGGTGATCTAAATGGTGAGTTCTGGCTTGGCAATGACCATTTGAGTCTACTGACATCAAATGGAGAACACGAACTTCGAATAGAGTTTGAAGATTTTAAAGGAAACAGAGCCTATTCTAAGTACAGTAAGTTCAAGATATACCCGGAAGAAGACAATTACAAACTTGAGATCAGCGGGTACAGTGGAACTGCTGGAGATTCTCTTGAATATCATAATGGAATGATGTTCTCAACGTATGATAGAGATAACGATATAGACTCGGCGGGCAATTGTGCAAAGATGCGTCATGGTGCGTGGTGGTATGGTAGTTGCCAGTTTTCCAATCTCAATGGAAAGTATTATAACCAGCCTGGCAAAATAGATAGTGCTGGAATTACATGGTATCATTGGAAGGATAAGTACTACAGTTTGAAAAAAGTAGAAATGAAATTCCGATAAACGAAGATATTTTTGTCACAATTTGTAGTATTTTGTTATAGAAACTTTAAAGACACTTTTCTTGCGATAGCTGATCAAGAAAAAAGACTTTGAACATGCATTGTGGAATCACATATAGAATGACTTATTCCATAGTTACGTTGCTGATTGCAAATGTTACCTGACATTAAATAGTGCCTTATATATGTATGTTATGTTTCCAATTGTTCAAATTAAAAGTAGTTTTCTGTTTATTATAAACGAGTAATTTTTTTATGACCTTACGACTCGAGAGACTTCCACTTTGATTTTATGCGATTTAGAAGAAAGTTGTTCGCCAAGACACCAATGAAAAAATTGAAATATGTTTCATTGTAGTCAAAAATGAATATTTGCAATGAAAATACGGAAAATGAAAATATGCATTATATTTCATCAATATTTCATTTAAGTTTGCAATGTATCATAAACTAAAATAGTACTTCACTACTTAAACCCTCATGTAAAAATTGTACTCAAAGTCTCAAACAGAAAAAAATGTGGAAATTGAAAAATATTTAACTCCCACACAATATCTGCATCAAAATATATGGAAAGTATCAAGATAAATATTCTCTAACACATGTCAGAAACTCTATAGCTTTCTTTACAGGAAATATACAGCAACGGCCAAGCGTCGGTCATTTGTTTTATTATTTTGTCTGTCAAATCGTTCCGAATAACACGTTACTTTACGTGTTGGTGCTCATTGACTGCTATAAATTGACCCGCCTTCGACTCAAACATATATTTCAATGTCATGGCGGCTGATTTGAGCCATTCATGTTTTCGTCCCACGACCCTCGAGAATTAACAAATTTAATGCAGGGACGCAGAGCCAAAACACGCGAATTAGCGGGGACGTTAATAAGCGTGTTTTAGCTCCGCGCCCCGTCGTTTTATTTCTTAAATCTCGCTCCGCACCCCGCGGGGAGATATTTATTAAACTTGTTTAATATCACATTTCACTTTGCGGGGTCGAGAAGCGAGAATACGAATGGAACGAATCATTTATTTAAGTAATGTAAACTTTCAACAATTTGTTCTGTAAGAGTGACATGGCTATTTAAACGTGCGTGGCTGGCGACTAGTAATTTACTATAAAACGTGTTTGGATGGGGACTGGTTATTATCCCCCGCCGAAAATTTTCGGCGGAGGATATAGAAATAGTCTCCGTCCGTCCGACCCTCCGTCCTTCCGTCCGTCCTTCCGTCCGACATTTTTGTCCGGAGCATATCTCTAAAAGTATTTGAGTTATCAACTTGAAACTTCATAGGTGGATAGACCTCATTGAGGAGGAGTGCAGTGCACAAGAATGATAACTCTTCCTTGCATGATTTTTGAGTTATTGTCCTTTGTTATTTTTCAAAATTGATTTTTGTCCAGAGCATAACTCCAAAAGCCTATGAGATATTAACATGAAACTTCATAGGTGCATAGATCTCACTCAGGAGGTGTGCAGTGCACAAGAATGATAACTTTTCCTTTCATATTTTTTTAGTTATTGCCCTTTGTTATTTGTCATACCTAATTTTTCATCTGAGTGGAGAATAACTCAAAAAGTGTTTGAGATATCAAAATGAAATGTCATAGGTGGAATAGATCTTATTGAGGAGGAAGGTGGTGCGCAAGAAATGATAACTCTCCTATACATTTTTAGTTATTGCCCTTTGTTTTTTTCATGCTATTTTGTCCAGAGCTTATATCAAAGTATTTGAGGTATCCACTTGAAACTTCAAAGGTGATGGATCTCATTGAGGAGGAGTGCAGTGCTTAAGAATGATAACTCTACCCCTGCATTATTTTTTGAGTTATGCCTTTGTTATTTTCAAATTAATTTTTGTCCAGAGCATTACTCAAAAAGCCTTTTGAGATATCGAAATGAAACCTCATAGGTGCATAGATCTCACTCAGGAGGTGTGCACTGCACAAGAATGATAACTCTACCTTTTTATAATTTTGAGTTATTGCCCTTGTTCTTTTTCATACTTAATTTTTTCAATTTAATTTTTTTCTCAAAAAAGTATTTGAGGATCAACTTGAAACTTCATAGGTGGATAGATGTTACTGAGGAGGGATGCAGCACACAAGAATGATAACCTACCCTGCATTATTTTTCAGTAATTGCCCTTTTGTTATTTTCAGCCATTCAGTATTCACATAGGTTTCAAATCTGTCATCACTATAGCCACCAGTTTTCATTACCAAAAGACCTCTTAAAATGGAATTATTCCGCTCTACTACATATACATTCTTCCAATGAGCAAACACATTCGGCGGGGGATGGCCATGTTAACATGGCTCTTGTTTACCATGAAAACGTGTGTAGCTGGAGACTAATAATTATCCATTAAAACGTCTGTAGCTAGTGACTAGTAATTTACTAGTTGTTTGTTTGTTTGTTTAATTGGGTTTTACGTCACACTGAAACATTATATATCATATGGCGACATTCCAGCTTTATTGGAGGAGGAAGACCTCAGGTGCCCTTCCGTACATTATTTCAGGCACAAACGAGCATCTGAGTAGAACCACCGTAGTTCCGTAAGCTAGCTGGATGGCTTCCTCACATGAAAGAATCCAAAGTCTCTGTCGGGATTCGAAGCTACAGAGGTGAGAGGCAAGTGGTTTGAAGTAAACGACCCTAGCCACTCGGCCACGGACGCCCCTTACTAGTTTCAGTTTAAGTTTTTATTAAACCAAGCCATATTATCAAATTATATGCAACTGGTTATAACAAACAAACGAACAGAAAAATAACTGTCAAAAATTACTAATACATGTATCACAATAAAACAATACAATTATGACTAGCTAAATAAACAAAGAAAAAGAGATCATATTGTTCATTTCAACTACTGAATTCAATACAACACGTATTTTACATTGTAACAAATTGGAACGGGGAATGAGAAGTATTAATTATCTAAATTTTAACATAATATTTTTTACAAAATAAAGATAATTTTAGTAGAATTTTTTTTATCACAACTATTCATTAATCTGTCAAGTTTAAAAATATTTGGATGAAAATAAAAACTGGGAAGAAGAGATTTACGTCTTATGTCATTTAAGTACGAACATTCAAGTAAGTAGTGAAATTCATCATCAAAAGCTTGATAAGGACATAAGGAACAGAGCCTATTATTATGATTAATTGCCAAATGTCTGCCTTTTTCAGTTGGAAATAGGTGATTCATTGATCTATGTTTACATAAATATTTGCCTATGCCAAATGGAAGTACATCTAGATATTTTTTAAAACAATATAATTATGTACAAGTAAAATGGTTTCCTGTGGGGAACATTTTTAATGATATAAAGATATTTCATTGAACTATTTTCATCATTGTTTGGGAGGGGGTAAATAAACGTTTGTATCATGAATACAGTTTGCAATAATCGATCAATATAGAAGAAGGTCTTTGGAAACTGGTGACCGTTGAAGACCGGAGAAGATCGAACCTTATTAGCGTCCCCGCTTATTCGCGTGTTTTCCCTCTGCGCCCCGCCATTTTAATTTGTAACCACGGCATATACAAAAGCACTTACAGTTTGCGTACATTAAATAGCTTGGATTTTGTTTGAATGGAGTAGGTGTAATCTTTTGTTAAAATCAAATAGCGATCAAGTGCTACATTGATAATCAGCTGTTATGTTGTTATTATAATGAAAGCGATGTACAGTCCGATACTGTGTAAAAAAACATATCGACATTTTGAATATAAAGTCAGTTATGATTCAAATGAGATAAAAGCTAACGGGTCTAACTATATCTTACTTAATCACATAGTGAAAAGGTAAGGAAAAAAAGTGTTCACGGAACTAGTCAATAGATGAAAAGGTATTGTCAAAACAAAATAATAAAATAATTAAACGTACCCAGCAGGGCGAAGACCATGCATCAAAAACGTACCTCTTAGGCCTGTAGTGACTAAATATTCGCAGAATTAGCGGTTACTCAAAATCCGCGAAA
>NW_026864904.1:0-33377 GCF_026571515.1 Ruditapes philippinarum | reverse complement strand
ATCGGGACACTGCCAGAACGCATGATTTTACCGAATTACACACGCTTTTGTCTGGATTCATTCGTATCGTGTTCTGTAATTTGTCGTGACTCTGACGTGGGTATTATTGCCGAATTTCGTATTAATTACAGAACGGTTCCGGAACGGATTCGGCAAAGACGGTTCGCATTCGGCAAGATCTGGACGCAATCTGGACTCAATCGGCAAGAAACGGCAATGCAAAATTTCTACAGATCATGCCCGTTCAACAGGACACTGACCAGACAACACAGGACATTGTTACGAGTTTGATCCGATACAGCAGAATCAGTCAGGATGTAGTAACGATTGTAATCCGACTTGACAAAATCGTCTGAGTTTCCCGAATGTTACGGGACGCACCTAACTGTCGGGAGTGCTTGACCGACCTCTCCGGACCATTTCCGATCCGTAGGACTCTGTTACGAACATATACGACTACGTTCAGACAATGATAGGACATTCTTGCATAGCAGACTGGCGTTTCCGTGAGTTTTACCCATGCCGGAAATTTCATCAGGCATGGGGGGTGCCAGATGAGTCGCGTGCCAAACAACAACGTCATTTTAGCGCAGTTTATGAATAAACCGCGGTAAAATGACGTCGTTTTAGAAGGGAAATATGTGCTTAGGATGACGTCATTTCGCCGTTGTTATTAAAGTTGTAAGTTCATACGCTATTTTTAAGAAAATAGTTAGGGATGAAATGACTTTAATTTCCATGAACATATATCATATTGAGGTAACCATTTTAAATATGAAATAATATGACATAATATGCAAGAAAAATATCTGACATATGTTTGCGGTTCGGACCTGAATATCCGTCCCTCGGGAACCCGCCCATGGGCGGTAACTCGGCAAGCCTCGTTACCGCCCAATGGGCGGGTCCCCTCGGGACGGATATTCCGGTCCGAACCGCAACATATGACAGATATTATTATTCCAGATCATTGAGGATAGTAATCCGACTGTTTCGCTTTTCGTGTCGTAGCGCTGTCTGATCTCAAACAGGAGCCATAATCGACACTGTGTGAACGCCGCATAAGCGAACAGCATGGATCCTGATCAGACTGCGCGGATGCGCAGGCTGGTCTGGATCCATGCTGGTCGCAAACCCATTATGTTGGTTTTGTCGTGACGCGGCTCATTTCAGTTCTGGTCTGTTTTATGCATTCATTTTGTTACTCATTCTATATAGTCACTCTATATTCAATCTGATGATACCAGTCAAATCTTGTTCATGCTTGTTCATCATTTTCTCATTTCATTTTCATCTGTTATTGTTATATAGAGGACTTTAATAGACAATTTCCAATAAAAACTTAAAATTTGGAACATTTTGTTAATTACATAATTATCATCTTTTTCCAAATTTTAGTAATGCCAGAAGAACAGTATACTTTCAAATTATGCATATTGATTATCACCTGTTTATCTACATTTACGAATGATTTTCTTTATAGAAACTTCCTGAATACTTATAAATTCATTGACCAGCTTTCATTACCTATATGTTTTCACGTTTTCTCGTTCTTACCGCAAACAGCACTTTCACTGCTTTGACTTTAAACAAGATCGTAATGAAGCTTAAAGGGCCTAGAAATATAAAATTTGCATTTTCACATAGATTATCTGTTGCACTGAAAACGGGAAGATATGCAAAAGATAATTAAAAAATATATCCAGAAATAAATTGAAAATCGTATTTTGAGCCATTTTATCCCAATTTTAGTGAAAACATTGCAATGTTATTCAATTTTAGCCTTTTTTAGGTCATTTTGACAATTTGAATAATCATTCTAGAAAAATAAAGTGAACAAATGATATAAAATTTTGCACACACGCTATTGGTCTATACCTACCTACATCAAATTGAATATTAATCTCTGAAAACTTTCTGTTACGAACCCCCTTGCTTGCTACGCTACGCGCAATTGTATGTACAGCGCGCAGTAATATAGATGCGTCTTGTTTTGCAAGCGGTATTTGACGCTACATTGTGACGTCACATAAACAACTCTTTAAACGTCTGTACAGCGTTAATGACTGAATTAAAGATATTGGTGTTCGGATTTATTTTCTTAGTTAGACCATATCTATCATTCTAGATAGTTTTCAAAACGAAATTCAACAAAAAGTTGTTTTGTATTTATCAGATTTTTCAATCAAAATGGCAAAAGAAGTCCCTTAAAATAAATTTGAGTTTTGACTCCGCCCACTTTCATATTTATATTTCATTTTTATTTTTAAAAAATATGAAATATATTTGACTGATATTAAGAGGATATTTTTTCGTTTGAGTGAAATATGGAATATATTTTCACGAAACATGATAAAATGCCACATATTTTCACGAGCCGGGACGGCGAGTGAAAATATGAGGCATTTTATCATGTTTCGTGAAAATATATACCATATTTGACGAAAAACGAAAAAATAACCTTTTTATTTAATTTCATTATCAAAGAAAAATGGTTATGAAACCCCTTGCCTGCTACGCAACTGCAATTATACAGCGCGCAGTAATATAAGTATCGTCTTGTTTTGCACGCGATATTTAGCGCTAGATTGTGACGTCACGTAAACAACTTTTTAAACGTCTGTACAGCGTTAATGACTGAATTAAAGATATTGGTGTTCGGATTTATTTTCTTAGTTAGACCATATCTATCATTCTAGATAGTTTTCAAAACGAAATTCAACAAAAAGTTGTTTTGTATTTATCAGATTTTTCAATCAAAATGGCAAAAGAAGTCCCTTAAAATAAATATGAGTTTTGACTCCGCCCACTTTCATATTTATATTTCATTTTTATTTTTAAAAAATATGAAATATATTTGACTGATATAGCACCAAATTTCATAGGTAAAATTAAATAAAGCACCATATGTCATGGGTAAAATTAAATAAATTCATATATATACTCGAATATTGTGTATATTTGACATGACAGAACCGCTACTGAGTGAATTTTGAGGTAATTTGGGCATTGACTTTAAAAGCTTATTTGAGGTTAAAACTGGAATTTTAGTTCATTCGTAAACTCAAGAGTGTTTTAACCGAATTATTTAAACATTCTTGGGGTTTATGAGGAACGACTAAATAAAAAAAATAATGTAGGTTTATTTTAAAGGTTAAACAGCCAACAAATACTTTGGCATTATATGCAGAATTGGGAAGATTTTCTCTATGGCATATTCGTATGATAAAATATTTTTAAAGTTACTTAATTACAGTTAAAAAGATAATTATATATTGAGAACAATATTGTGTAGGCAGATGCGATAAATTGTTCAACAAACTGGGCTTCATAAGTTAAAAACATTCTTCAATCAGCAGGATTCAATGAAGTCTGGTTATACATGTATCCCGATTCTGTAAATATAAAGCTATTTGTGTCTATGTTTATGAATAGATTACGGAATATTTATAAAGTTGTTTCAATCTTCATCATTGTTTGATATATATAGCGAATATAAGTTCACATTTGAATACTCGTTATAATATATTTAAAATATCAAATATAGAAATGCTTTAGCCAAAATTAGACTATCCTCACACAAACTTTATACCGAGTAGGAAGACATAATAACATGGAAAGTGCACTTTATTGTTTGATTTTATTAACCTGTCAATTCCATACTGATTATACGGTCAATGCACAGAATATATCAATATTCGATAAATGTCCGGTAAATTCCGTGAGAGGTACGCAATCAGATGTGATTAAATTAATCTAGTTTCTCTGTATTGTATCATAGTTTGGGTACCTTTCTGTTGAAAAAGTGTCAGAGTTAAATCGTATACATATACATGCACAGTGCGGTAACTGGAGTGCGGGTATCAGTTACCCGCACTCCAGATCATGCCCGTTGATTGGTTCATTTTTGCCGGGGTTTACATATTGTGACGGCAGAGAAAGGGAAAGGGGCAGAACTATCATATTCAAATGCTCGTTCATTGGTAAATTTTTTCTGGGGTTTCATATTATGACAACAGGGAACGTGCTGTCATGTTTGACTATGATACAAAAGAGAAAGAACACCAAAACACTCGGCAATCTGATTTATACTCGGGGGCTACGCCCCCGCGTACAAATCAGATAGCCTCGTGTTTCGGTGCTCTTTCTATTACTTAGTTACACTGATTATAGCGCAATAGGGTAAACCGCGGGTATATATCATTCTCAAGCGCTGGTCTAGATAACATGCTGAAGAATTGTAACATTTACTCGAGAAAATGGCGCTTCCTATACAACCCTTCAAAAAGCGCTGTTATAACGTTTAACCCAGCTATTCTAGTGCATGACTCGGTGATGTTTTCTCTTGGAAATGACGTCATACCTATTAACTTCACGTGTTGAATGTGATCAGCATTTGTCAACGATGAAGTGAATGAAAGACGCATGCGTTAAGTTACGTGGTACGTTACTAAGCATTTGTAACAGTGGATTGCATCCAGTTTCTATAAGTCCTGCTACACTCCGAAAAATATACATGACAGTTGTACCTAAAGCGCTATATGGTTGTGAAAACTGGACCTGTTACTCAAATAAAGACATATCCAATTTAGAATTAGCACACAACTTCTGTGTTAAATTTATACAAAATTTTCATAAATCTATTTCCACAAAGTTTGCATTTATGTATGTTGAATATACCAAACATACTTACTATGATAAATTACAGGAAATTACAGTTATTTGGTCTATTATGCCGATTGCCATCTAAATATCTTGCTAAACAGATATTTGTTAATAGATTGATTAGATATGTGAATGTGGATAGACATAAACGTGGATTTATTCCAGACATATATAGATTACTGCAGAAGTATGATCTGTTGTACGTCATTTACGACGATAGTAGCAGGCAGTCAATGATAGACTCTAATGTTTTTGATAGACTTATTGATTTTATAACCAGTTTAGATGCAAAATATGAAAATAATTTAAATCTATTGCTCTGCGGAGACATGAATTCTCGCACTTCTGATTGTCCGGACTATGTTATTGATGATAATTCTTATACATATGAACATGTTACCTGATGACTATATTATTGATACAGAAATAAAAACGTTTTTCTCAAGATAAAGGTCATATGAATAATAACGGGACATTACTTCTTGATCTTTGTAAACAGACTGGATAACGTATATTTAATGGTCGAGTTGGCAATGATAAAGGAATAGGTAAATACACTTTCATTGGGAGTAGGGTTCCAGTCTTGTAGATTATGTAATTGGTACACAAAATATGTTTCAATATATTGAAAGTTTTGACGTGTCAGATCCAAATATTTTATCGGATCATTGTATTGTCTCTTTTTCTTTTGTATTTGATAAACCATGTATTAATGATATAGATAATGAGTATGATTATGTAAAAAGTATGTATGGTCTAATGATATGAAAGATGATTTTATAGAGGGTTTGTCAACAAATTGTATGTTAGAGAAATTGAATATTTTTTCTGAACAGATACATCATGCTGAAAATAAGCAGGATATCGACGAATGTATCAGTCATTTTTCTAATTTAATTGAAGATGTTGCGTCCCCTTTATTTAGGAAGCAAATGAATGACAAATTACATAATGAGATCTTTCCTGATAATAATAACACTAACAAATGGTTCAATGAAGAATGTTTTGAAAAGAGAGCTGTTTTTTATCAAATGCTGAATATTTATAGACAGGATAAATGTGATGAAAATAGAGTTAATTTGGTTCGTGCAAGGTCCGATTATAAAACATGTATCAGAAAAAGTAGATTTGAATTTGATAAAATGGAATCTTTTAAACTTGTTCAAGCTAGACATAATAATGCAAAACAATATTGGAATATGTTGAAACAAAGTGCTGGCATTAAGAAATCAAATGTACACATAGACACTTTTGCGCAATATTTTAAAGCCATTTTTACACACCAGACGAAGATGTTGTATATTTTATAGAACGATATGAAAATAATGAATTTAGAGTTATGTTTGATCAACTGAATACCCCTATCATTGATTTTGAAATTTTAAAAGCTATCAAGCAATTGAAGACTGGTCGTAGCACTTGGCGGTCCAGATGCACTACTGAATGAATTTTTTTATACACGGTAAACACATTCTTTTGGCATCTTTAGTTTTATTATTCAATAAAATTTTCTCTCAGGGATATTTTCCGGAAAGTTGGTCAGAGGGATACGTTATACCATTACATAAAAAAGGTAGTGTAAACGAAGTTAGTAATTATAGAGGTATAACTTTACTCAATGTCTTAAGTAAAATTTTTACTCGTGTACTAAATAATAGGTTGAATAGTTTGGCTGAGATGTATGGTGTATATGTAGAAGCGCAAGCAGGCTTTAGGCAAAATATGGGAACAACGGATAATATTTTGTTCTGCACGGCCTTATTTCTCACATGCTTAATCAGGGTCGACAACTCTTTTGTGCTTTCATAGACTTTACTAAAGCGTTTGACTATATTGTTCATGATAATTTATGGTATAAATTGATAAAACTGGGACTACGTGGAAACATTCTAAATATTATAAAATCTATGTACACGACAGTTAAAGCAAGGGTAAAATATTGTAATAGATTAAGTGACCCATACGAATGTTTACTTGGTGTAAAACAAGGAGAGTGTTTATCTCCCTTTCTCTTTTCCATGTTTCTGAATGACCTTGAAGATGAATTTATAAAAAGTGATATTGAAGGTATTTGATGTTGATATGTTTTAAAATGTTCTTAATCTTATATGCTGATGACATTGTTATTCTTGCAAATAGTAAAGACGAACTGCAAAAAGGTTTAAATGTTTTAGCAGATTATTGTGATAGATGGAAACTTTCAGTGAACACATCTAAGACGAAAATAATGATATATTTAGAAAGGGGGGGGGATACTGCCTAGAAATTTGAATTTTTATTACAAAGAAAATTGTATTGATATAGTTAGCAAATTTACGTATTTAGGGATTGTTTTCACATCAGGGGGGGGGGGGGGGGGGGTCTTTTGCAGAAGCTCAAAATACCATTGCTGGACAAGCGTTGAAAGCAATATTTAAAATGAACAAATACCTATATAAATTTGTTAATATTTCTACTTTACACAGATTTGATCTTTTTGATAAACTAGTTAGTCCTATACTCAATTATAGCAGCGAAGTCTGGGGTTTATACATGGTAATGCAATTGAAAGAGTACATATGCAATTTTGTAAACGTACGTTAGGTGTTAAAAAAACAACTCAGAATGATTTTATATATATGGTGAACTCGGTAGAATATCTTTCAAGACAATACGATACTATAACATTATTAGATACTGGGTTAAAATATTACATACAAATGAGAATAAGTTTGTCAACAAATTTTATAATTTCTCAAATAATGATTGTAAAAATTATCCAAATAAAACAAATTGGTGTTCATAAGTGAAACATCTTTTATGAACATTAGGTTTTTATGATTCTTTGTTCATGCAAAGTGTAGGTAATACTGACCTGTTTTTATACTATGTGAAACAACGTTTCAAAGACCAATTTGTACAAAAACTGGTCAAGTAGATTAGATAACTCTAGTAGAGCTCTATTTTATAGACATATTTCTGTTTTTAAGTTTCAACCATATCTAAATATTATCAATGTTGAACGGTTTTGTAAAGATCTCACTAGGCTAAAAGTATCACCTCATAGATTGCATATAGAATCAGGTAGATGGACTAAACCAAATAGTACACCTTTAAATGATAGAAAATGTTTTTCATGTAATGTCTAAGAAGACGAATACCATTTCATATTAGAATGCAATGTATATAATGATTTAAGAAAAAGTCTGATACCGCCTTATTACTGGAGACGTCCAAATATGCCAAAATTCATTGAATTATTACATTCTGAAAATGTATGCACATTACGTAAATTAGGAAAATTTGTAAACAATGCTTTTACACTAAGAAAAGAAAGATTATACACAAATAATTAGTAGTCATTATTGTTAAGTTAATTATATTTATTTTGTTTTGAATAAGTGAAATTTTTGTGAAATGGATAATTATGTCAATAATATATATGTAAATGCATAGTTAAATTATTATGCTTAATAATTTTGAATTAGTGAATGCTTTAGTTTAGAAGATATATAAAGGATATATATTTGTAAATGTATAGCTAAATGATTCTTAAGATTGTGTGTCCCCTTTTTAAATCGAACCACTCTCTATAGCTAAATTTACTGACTAATAGTTATGTTGTTCTTGTGTTTTGTTTCGGCAAGAACAACATACACGTACTCGAACAAGTATAAATAAAATTTTATATGATACAGTAAATTGATTCTATATTTAAACTTACCGACAAATGGTTATGTTGATCTTGTATTTTGATTCGACAAGAACAGCATATACATACTCAAGCAAATATGAATATAAATATACATGTACCTTATCAAATTAATTCAATACAATGTATGAAGTTCACTTCTCTGTAAGTTTTGCTAGACAGTGGTAATTTATTTAACATTAGGTAAATTTGATTTTCCTTTTGTTCTGATGTTCATTTTAATTGATGATATACAATTTTTTGTATACCTTCTCCATTTACACATGTTATTGTATGTATATGCTTTACACTGTCTTGTCATGTATCATGTATCTGTTTATCCTCATGGGCCATTTGGTCCAATGGAATATTGAAATAAACTTACTTACTAACTTACTTACTTTTATTGATACCGGTGTGTTTCCATCTAAATTAAAATGGAAGAAGATTTTACAGATGAAGGTAATCAATGAATCAACAAAAGAGTTATTCTTAGAAACTTTAACGCCACAAGTGCCAGCATTAACATTTCTACTTCATCCTTATAAGATTTCCCCTTTGTGGGTTATTATTCGACAAAATCCGGGTCTTAAATGGGTTGCTGAAATACTTGCCAAGGCAGTTGGACACAGGATGTGTTTTTCATATGTGCGTCGTTGTAGCATTTGCAATCTTCTTACAAATGACATTACAGAACACCTTATGTGTTTTTGTCACAGGAAAGAGACTGAAAGACGTGCCTTCTGGAACGCTATTATATCAAATTTAGGCTTTGACCAATACAGCAAATTTATTTGCCATAACTACAGATATCAATGTGAAATGTTTTTACATATCGCATGTAAAATTATTGATAATGCACTTGTCAACTTTCATATTGCTATCGCGTTTGCAAAACTTTTATCTTCACGTTTAAAAAAAAAGAAGCAGGCGATTTAATCGCTTTATAGTATATGTAGTATTTTTCTCAGACATAAACTGTATAGTTATTTCTATTTTTATTTTTTTTTCAATAATTAAGATCATTGATTTATTTAGGAATAATGCTTATGACTAATGCTTATGACATCCGTCTTTTGATAGTCATTTATAAAGTATGAACACAAAGACTGTACCTTCACTTTCTCTTGATTTTTAGTTTTTCGATTAAGATTCAGTTATTGGTACGGGACTTAGTAGCTTTGTTTATTTTTGTCACCTAGGATGAATATAGCAATGTTCATTTTTAAAACGAATGATTTAAATCATAGTCTTAACTTTCACTTTCGTTTAAGACAACAATATACACACATAAGTCATAACTTTACAATTGTAAAGGAATTTCTGTTATTGTATCTTTTATATTACAATGTTATGCATTTGTATATAATTCTCTTCTGTTGTATGTACATTATATATACTTTGTAAATATGTTACGCTCTCCAATTTTGGGGGATAATAAAATATAATGTAAGATCGAAACATAGTATGTCCAGGTTTTTTTCTTATTCATAACCATTTTCAACATTTTTGAAGTTATGGTTGTTCCGTTTTTGATATGTTCTGCACTTTTTTGTAAATACTATACTTTTGTATGTAACATTGTTTAAGAATTAGTACTAAAAATTCATTCGGATTAAAATCAATAATTGTAATTTCAGTGCAGTAAAATACAACACAAACGTGAGAATTCAGTGTTTCTTAGTTGTTTCATATTCGTGTAGACAATTTTGCAAGCACTTGGCCATTTTTATTGAAATATACTTAAAAATAAAAAAAGAATAAGTATAAAAAGAATATCAAAGGAAGGGATCGAACCTTGGACCTCTCATGCCTAAGGTAATCACTTAACCGACTGCGCAATTGCGTATGTTGCCAGAACCGTCAAAAACCCTTTACCTCATATATACGCGAAACAACGCACTTTCGACCCCCCCCCTTTTTTAGGCCTGAAATAGTGAAAAAATGTCCTATTTGGGCCCCAAACACATGTTTTCGTTTGAGAAATGTTGTAAAGAAGTGAGCACTTTTTCGGCGCCACCCCCCATCCAAAAGATACATCAGGGGGTTGCCAGAAGGGAGATGTGTCCCCTTCTGTTTGGGGGGCTTGAAGGGGGGCGGAGTCCCCCTCATCGCCAAGAAAATTGTGGACTGGTCAGAGGCTTTAAATGACCCCAGGTCGATCATAAGGTAACGTGTAACCAACACTGAAAAGCCTTTGACTCTATCTCAATCCCTTGAGAAGTTGCAACACTTTGAAATAAATTTTGATGGAAGAAATCGAGGCAAAATAGTGATTTTTGGCAATTTTGAGATGTCCCCTCGTTGCCATGGTAACAGGAAATTTAAGACTGAGCATGTCGTTACAAAGGCAATGGTCCAGTCAACATTTGTGCCAAGTTTGATTAGTAGTGAAGCATTTCTCATAGTTTCATAGCAGTTTGAACTTGTAAGAGGAGGCTTTTCAGTGAAAATGGCCATTTTTCACAATATGCTCATGGGGGAAAGGGTTAAGATGGTGGCAATTTTCCAAGCGTTAGTTATATACACCATATTAATTCTCGTAAAATAAACGGACAAACCCGAAGTGGGATCGAATATTTAAATGAGTGCTATAATGTATTCATAATTGACAGGTCAATAAAATCAGACTATACGCTATACGAATAATATAGAAGACGAATTTCACTTTATCCTTAAATGTCCGATATATTATGAGCTAAGAAAACAATTCATTCCTAGATAATATTATATGCAATGCGAAATGTTTAAATTCATTTCCTTACTAATGCAAACTGATCGTAAGAAAGAACTGAAAAATTTAGCTGTATTCTGTGATAAAGTTTTTAAATTGAGGGATAGACTGTTATGATATACTGACGTGTATATATACTCTTTATTTCCACTTTTCAGTGATTATAACATATATTACAAATTTATACATATACAAAATATAACAATATTATTATTCAATTACATGTCAAGATGCATGTTTTACATAAGTACAAAAAAAAAAAAAAAAAAAAAAAAAATTATATACAAAATTTTATGAGATTTTACATGTAATATAATAACGTCAGATGTGAATTTAATACACTTTAAATGTGGTCCAGGCATTCAACAATTCACAGAATGATCAAGCTAATAATAGTTTCAATTATTAGTATCAGTTAACATTAAATGCAGGATTCAAGCAATACAATTAATAACCTAATGACTTTATAACACTTAATCTAAATATTGAAATTTAGAAAAAATCCTAAGAATGATAATGCAAAATTGACTGACATAGCATATTGTATTCAGTATTTGTACATATACTAGTGTGACATTAAACACTTATCAATTGTTCTATTCCCTTTTAAGATGTCTTGACGAAACGAAATAAAAGATATCTATAAGGAAGACAGAAACTGATATATAGTCATATGTAACTAAAGAAGGGCATTAATTTTAGTGGTATTTTGTTTTAACAAAATACTTTATATGCCCTCTGTACAATACAGATAAAGTTATATGTTAGGTTTATATAGCACCGGGACATGCTAGCATCTAACCCAAGAATGTTCAAAATGTCTGGATCAATAAGGCACCTAAGAAAATGTTCTGAGCTATTACAGCACATGTGTCGCAATACTGATGGTCCAAGGTTTCTGAGACATTCTCCCAGAAATGTTTGTCTGATTTCGTTAAATACTGGACAATCGGATATTATATGCCTATTTATATCACAGCCTTGCCATTGACAAACTTGGCAAGTGATCTCGTTACCTGTACTGACAAATGTAAGTATCCTTATGACGTTGAGGACATGGCGTATAAGATTTGTTGTATCTGCTAAAAGGTATAACCTAGAGGGAGATACTGCAATATGAAGTGATCGAAATCTGCAGAATTCTGGATCAGATTCGATTCTCGCTTCCCAGTCAATATCTTGATAAGAATTAATACTGTTTCTTATTATGTTTTTCCAAGTCCATTTGGTTGGGAACTCTGAAAATTGGATATAGTCGTTTAAATACTTAAATAACCCATATTTGACCAGTATCTTGCATATATCAGGGATGAATCCTAGTTGATTCTTAGCTCCTTTGAGCATAAACATATTTAACCGCATATCAAATATGCGCTTGGTAAGGCGATCATTTGGCATTTGGCATAGTTTCTGTAGAAAACACAGTTTTCTTTTATCTATCAGGGATTCAAAAGAACGCCAGCCTAACAGTGCCAGGGCCATATCAGTGCGGGTTCGAGTTGGTAATTTTTGGATAGATTTTGCTGCTAGTCGCAAGAAGCGTTCCAGTAATAATGAATCCTTCTGTGTCAAGTTATGCCAAAGTTCGCATCCATACAATGCGACTGGGATTGTGACTTTTTCTACCAGGCTTGAAAGGACTAACGGATTTACTTCCCCTGGTTCAGATTCTATTGACAGGACCGAGAACAGTGATGACTTTGCCTTTCTGCATCGTGTATTAACCGCATTAGAGCAGCGAAATGAGTCATGGAGCTCAATACCAACATGTTTGCAGTTTTTAGTGGATTTTATACAGGATGTTCCAAAATTGATGGAATAGTCGGATGAATGTGAGTCACCAAATACAATTAGTTTTGACTTTGAGTCATTAAACTGATATCTCCAAAGTGAGGCATAATTTTTTACTATGTCTGTACACAATTTGAGTGACATCATATTAGGGCATAATAAGGTGAGATCATCTGCAAGGGTAGGGTTACCACACTGCAGTTGACCTATGACGCACCCGTTATTACTTTGTTGTAGAGTGTTTAGTAAGTCATTGATATATAAGAGGTAGAGCCAAGTGGATAATACCCCTCCTTGACGTACGCCTTGAAGAACTGGGAAGCTTTCAGACTTAACACCATTTACTAAAACACAGCTTTTTATTTCTGAATAGCTGGCAGATATTGTTATAACAAAGTGCCCATTGACCCTTAAATCTAATAGCTTAGCAAACAGACCATTATGCCATACCGTATCGAAAGCGGCGCTGGTATCCAAGAAAAGCGCAAAAACTTGGCTTGAATGTTCTATGTAATGAGCAATTGTTTCTTGGAGATTGAATGACAGGGTGATTGATCCTAGATGTTCTTGATAGGCGTTTTGTTGAATGTTTGGGAACTGTATGCCGCTATTTTTGACCCAATTCTTTAGCCTAAAATGGACTACGCTTTCAAACAATTTGTAAATTACCGGTAGCTGGGTAATTGGGCGATAACTGCTTGTAATGTTATTTGGTTTTCCGTCTTTAAGCACAGGGATAATAACTCCTAGTCTACATTGGGTAGGGACATAGGAATGTTTAAGTATAAGGTCAAAAAGATATTTTAGGTATTCAAGAAGTTTGTGACCACCATTAATCAAATGTTCATGTACAATGCCGTCAAATCCCGGTGCTTTTCGCTGTTTTAGACACTTAACAAGTTCTAATAACTCAGACATATCTATCTCTTTAGTCAACATATCTACATATGTATGATTTTCAGGCTCTGATAGGAAATTAGCAATACGATTATTTATAGTTTCATATTGGGAATGATCAAAATCCACATTGTCTTTCGGGCAAAATACTCTGGCATAATGATTTTTAAATGCATTTGAAATTTCATAAGGGTCTCTGAATGAATTTCCGTCTAAGGAAATTTCAGTTATCAAGCCTGTACGCCTATTTTTCTTTCTTTTTACAAGTTGCCAGAATAATCGCATATCACATTCTGCTGCGTTATTCAATTCATCGTAATACTTTGTTTCACAATCCGAGATAGATTTTTTTTGCGCGTTTCTAAATTCAAGTTTAGCATCTTTATATGACCTGTAAAAACAATTTGAAGCATCGCGAGGTCTCCCGGCGGCCATCCATTGCTTGCGTTTTTCTCTTTGAAAAGAATGCGCGTCTTTTACCTCTTTTGTCCAATAAGGTTTTGAATGACTATTAAATTTTGACAATGGCAGCGTTTCCGAGGCCGCAGATTTTATTGAGGTTACAATATGATTATACAAGCAATCAATGGCCTCCGATGGAGAAGTAAAATGTTTAAGTGTTTGTACATCAATCGCGCCTAGTAATAAAGACAAGTTTTCTTGATACATAGATATGTTATATTCAGTGCATTTGTGCCACTGTACATTCTGGTTATACGGTAAGGAATATGTGTCTACAGGAAAGGTAAAAACTGATAATATTGGCAAATGATCAGATACAAGACATATTTCATCATCAAAGACACAGTTCGAAAGAAGAATATCTTGTTGCTGCTTGCTTATGACAATATAATCTAATGTAGTTTGAGCTGGGCGAAATGTATATGTACAACCTGTAGTTTCTGCTGGCATGGCACCATTTTCATTTAGAAAGCGTGAAAACGCTCTTTGGCGTTCATTTGCACACTATATAGTCAAATCAATGTTCAAATCGCCAGACAAGACTACTATACCTGACTGATTAAAGCGAAAGTACAAACTGTGCAAGGCATCAATACAATTGGTATAATCTTCATATTCATAGTTAACTGAAGGCATGTAAACAGCAAAAATATATATGGGGAGTGCGTTATTCCGTATAATTTCGATACCGGTTATACGGTCATGGTTAATGCCCTCAATATGTTTTATTGAGAAAGCTAATTCTTTCTTATAAAGTATTGCCGCACCCCCTTTACCACATCGATATTTTTCAATAACATCATTTGAACATGTAATACAGGACAAGTAATTTGCATGCAAAGAATTCAAAAAATTATTATGACATATTTTCAGTTTATGCTCTGTTATAACAGCAATGTCTATATCATATTTGTCTAGTAAAACACTTAAGCTGCCTGCCGAAGACATAATACCTCTCACATTCCAGGTAAGCATATTACACTTTTCTTTAAATAAAACGTCCATTTTGTCTTGAGTGAGCAGACATAGTGTACTTATAATGTAAATTAACTTAAAAGTCATCATTTGTGTAGTGATTGGTAGGCTGGTGATTGTCGCTCTCTTTCCATTTATTTTCGGCAATCCATCGACGACAGTACATTTTCCCTGGCCAGATTGTTTTGTCTTCCATTATATGACACTGATTTTTGTAGACTGTAATCTTTGCAGCAAGCGCGCCTCTCTTTGTTTTTATCAGTTTTGATGCCGCGGGTTTAATATCAAACTGTTGCAAGAAATCTGTCAATCCTGCGCTATTGGAACGCCTGTCAATGCCGCCAATGTAATAACGCTGAGTGCGACGAGATTTTACACTTTCAAAGAAAGGTTGGTCTTCCGTATTATTCTGGTTATGCTGTTTTATTTCACGATTGAAGGACTGTTGTCTATTACTGACACTTTCAAATACAGGCTTAGACTCTTGGTCAGGCTCGCACGCGATTTGGTAATAAGAGCTGTTTTTGATATCATTTTCTTTTTCTATTTCTAGCCGCCAGGCCTTAGGGGAAGTATTCCATGCATTCTTTGGTTTATGGTCTTTGATTTGTGTATTCTCATTTATTGATTTAGGGACGTCTTTCCTATATGATATTATTGTTTCAATGCGGTTTTGTTCATCACTTTTAGTCGAGGTTTGGTTTTTTGCACAATTATTGTTTTGTTCCAAAGATTTGTCTGCCTCAGATTCAGTACTTGGTATTTTAACTGTTTCATGAATAACTTTTGTATTTGTGTTCATTGTGTTTTGCTTTGTTACACAATTTTTATTCACGTTTTTGTTTTGCTTTTCTTCATCACATGCGTGTTTCTCGTTTTGCTGTAACACGGGAGAAGTACTTTGTTTAATGTTACTTTCCAATTTACTTGTTTTTGGAAACATATCTACGCCGCCTTTTGATTTTACAGGAATCATAGATTTTCTTAGGGACTCTTTAAGATTGGAAATTTCTTGCTCATGCGCATTGATTTTCAGTTGATTGGTTGCGTTCAAACTTTCAAGAGAAGAAATCACTTGTCTATCTTGAATTCTTCGTATTTTTAACTCACGTACATCAGCAACAAGTTCTCCAATTTGCGATTTCATTTGAGCAATTTCAATGAGCAACGTTTTTTGAAGGCATTCTGTTGGGACATCCTCAACAGGTTCCGATTTTATATTTCTCATTTTCTTAGTGAAAATGGCGTTTATGACCTTTGGATCATTATTATTAATGAATTCTTGCAATGCATGACATGTTTTCTTCTCTTTATGTAAAAACGTAGAAAATCAGTAAACTAAGCCTTTTATCAATCAATGTTATCGATCATGAATTATGAAAGGGAAGTAAATGCTTAGATATTTGTTATGTTAAATCACATAAGTTATTCCCCATCATTTGTTACAGTTAATTTTCAATTAAAACTGTGGATTCTATTGATAAGCATTACCGAATTTCTCAAACATAAGACAAAATGTATTGTAGCTAAAATTGATAATATAAGGTAAAGATAGATAAATTCTTGAGCATTATTTATGTATTCAAACGCCTCCAGGTGAGCCAACATATTTCAAGAAAATCATTATTAAAAAAGAGAGAAAAAAGTGCACTAAAAGGACGGTAAAACTATTGAAGATCCAAGTTATATTTTACTTGTTATATGCGAGTTTAGACTGATTTTGCATACATTTGTATGTTGACCACTTTTTGGTATTTTCACTGATTGTAAGTGCCGATTGCAATACGTAAATTACTTTATTTGTTCACCCAACATTATTTTACTTTTAAATACATTAAATTTTCCAAAAAAAATATGAAAATTTAACATGAATCTGGCGTACTGCTATAAGTATAATATCCAGACACACTAAACATTCCCACTTTTCATGTACCATTATTTTCCAGTTCTTTATGTTCATGTCATGTGTCACTTATGTTTTATATGTTGTATTTGTATATATAATGTGGTGATAAGCATATACACCTTCTTTTGAAAAGTTGCATTTTATTAACGACAATGTCACAAGACGTAGACAATAGCTTGCTACTTGATGAACACTCAATTGAACAGGCTCTGCAATGTTTTCCATGATTATTATGCAAGTAAGACATCTAGACCCCTTGACTTCTCGACCCTTTAGGATATTAAGATGACATCTAGACCCCTTGACTCTTAGACCCCTTGTAAGATGACTTTTCGACCCCTACTGACTAAGACATTTCGACCCCTGTTTTAAATGATGGACTTGAAAAGAACCGTAAATATATTTTGAAAATATTGTAAGACTTATATATAATCTTTAAGATTTTTGTTTAAATTTATTTGTTTTTCTGAAATATCAGTTGCAAAATTTACATTTTTTTAAAATCTAATTTTGGTGATTAATAACTATATCACAGTTTTCATTTGTTTGACATATATGTATTTCAGTCCAATAGTGACATAGTCACTGATATTGAAGCAAACATTCGACTTTTTGCTGACGACACTAGTCTCTACACCATTGTCGAAGATCCCAACTCTTCTGCTGCAATATTGAATTGCGATCTTTAAAAAATTTCTGTGTGGTCTAAAACTTGGCTTGTCTCATTTAATCCCTCAAAAACAGAACATGTCCTTTTCTCAAGAAAACGAAACAAACCCCAACACCCTTGTCTAGTCTTTGATAATGTGAACATTTCTAGTCTTAAAGAACACAAGCACCTTGGTGTCATCTTTTCTGAAAATGGTAAATGGACATCACATATAACATCAAATGTTAATAAAGCTTGGCAGAGAATTGGTATTCTTAGAAGTCTGAAATTTCTTATTTCTAGAGCGGGATTGGAGAAATTATATGTAGCCTTTATTAGACCTTTGCTTGAGTATGCCGACGTGATGTGGGATAACTGTAGCAATGAACTAAAAAATGATATTGAATCAGTTCAGAATGAAGCAGCAAGAATCGTCACAGGAGCTACTAAGTTTTGCAACATCAACAAATTAATTAGCGACCTCAGTTGGGATACACTCGCAGAAAGGAGAAGAAAACATCGTCTCGTACTAATGTATAAAATGAAAAATGGTCTCGCTCCTGATTATCTCTCTGGTCTGATACCAGAACATTTTAATCAATCCTACACTATTCACTCTAACACCGATATCCCATTAATACACTGCAACTCCCAATCATATGCTATTTCTTTTCTTCCGTATACTATTCGCCAGTGGAATTCTTTACCTGGACATATTAGAAATGCATCCACAGTAAGTGCTTTCAAACACAAACTCAACTACAGAAATATGACGTCTAAAAAGACAAAACACCTGTATAATTTTGGCAGTAGGAAAAACCAAGTAACCCATACACGTCTCAGACTTGGATGCAGCTCTCTTAATTTTGAATTACATAGGAGAAACTTAATATCGTCTCCTTTGTGTACATGTGGTGCTATAGAAACTGTTTCCCACTTTCTGCTCAGTTGTACCATATCATACGTCAGCAATTCTTTAAAGACCTACCCTGTGCACCAACCCTTAATAATCTTCTTTTCGGCAATGATCGCCTAAGTATGGACATAAATCAGAATCTGTTTACACTAGTCCAGAGCTTCATTGAAGCATCAAAGCGTTTCAATTCATAATTCCCGACTCAGCGTTTTAAACATCGTATTTCCATGACAAAATGTGTGACACAACTTTTTTTTTATTGTTATTATTTTTTTTATTTTCTTCTCTTTTTTTTTATTAAAAGGGAAAATGAATAAACAAAAAACCAAGTAAAACCTTTCGAAAAATTATTAATTTAGATCAATTTTGAACTTAAAAACATGCACTGATCATATAAAGTGAAATAATAAAGACGAAACTCCATCATGGAAAGGAATTAATATTAGTGTTATGCTTGTTTTCCAATCCATATATATATTGTGATGTAAAATGTTACATGCTTGTAAAAATTGATGAATAAAATATGTTTAAACTAAATGAAATATTGAATTGTGTGTAATAGTTTACGGAAATGTAATTATTGACTGTGTAATAATTTATTGAAGCTGACCCCCCCCCCCCTATTTATCAAAATAAAAAAAAACTATCAGTATTTTTTAGGTAAATGATATAGTTGAAGATATATTTATTGACTTGGTCTGTCAGATATTTGCAAAAAATATATGACTCGCTACTAAAACAATTAAAATTCGTAACGGTGAAAATTAGAATAAGCGTGCTTCAAACTGTATCCAATAAAAATAATTAAATAATAAGGATTTATTTTTGATACACATTTAATCACTTTCATACATATTTTGACCACAAAAAAGAAAATGACTTTAATAAATTATCATCATACATCTCCCGTGTGCTGGTTTAATGTCATACATGTATATGTTTAATCAGGGACACGTGATACGATAAACACCGGCGCGTGCCGTTAAATAATCAAATTATCGGTCATACATGAATGTGTTTATTCAGTGACACGTAACTGGATTAACACCGGCGCTTGCCGATACTTATCCTATTATCGGCCATTAGAATGGTATTTACATGTATTATCAATAAACATAACTTTATTTTTTTTAATTTTGTTATAAAATGAAAAATTTGTTTTTTGCAGGTATCAGTAGAATCGATTATTACAAGGCACGTAAACGTTTAATCGTCGTACAGTTCACTTGTGAAGTTGTAGTATTTGCAGTGACGCTCCTTAAGATCAAGCAACACCTGATCATGACAATTCCGTTGATCATTCAGACAAGGAAATGTATAATTGGAAAAAGATTATCAATAAGAAATACAAAAATACAGTTTCAAAATGTGTATATTTGTAAATTGTGTAGTTACTATATACATGTATTTAAAGTGGGTGATAGTGTCTGTGTATCCTATGTATTGTTATTTTAATGTAACGTGTGTACATGCATATTTATTTATGTTACTGTTTTTGTAAATAATATACATAAATGATTAATAAACGGCTGAATATGTTCTAACCTAGTAGGCATTACTTTGTCTTTTATTTTTTAAAAAGCACGGTCTTTCCTAATATAACAATACATTAATTAAGGGGTCGAAATGTCCGGTATATTTAAGCGGTCTAAGTGTCTTAGGGGTCTAAGTGTCAAGGGTCGACATTTTTTATTGGTCAAAGTTCTAATCACTTTTAACCGTCTCGTTCACTTGTACTTAGATGATAAGGCAAATGTTGTTTTTCCATTTTCCTAGACTCGTATTAGTACAGAATGTTTGTACATTGTATTACATTGTATATAACTTCGGTCATTATAAAACAATGCAGTGCAAATCCAAAATACAACGTATGTCTTACATTTTATCAGACAAAATATATCGATCTATTATATGATTACCAATCAACTATGATCTTAAGCGGGCAGAAAATGTGTTCTACCTCTACATGAAGAATTGACCAGCTTCACTTCAATGAATACTTATTGTTTACCTATCTC
The DNA here is from genome assembly GCF_026571515.1 of Ruditapes philippinarum. Classification (NCBI taxonomy): domain Eukaryota; kingdom Metazoa; phylum Mollusca; class Bivalvia; order Venerida; family Veneridae; genus Ruditapes; species Ruditapes philippinarum. The sequence goes on along the minus strand of NW_026864904.1, from coordinate 12,694 downwards.
TAACAATATTCAATGAATATGATTAAATCGTATCATAATTTTTTTCTACAGGAAATATTTGTTAAACAGGTTAAAATAATAAATACTTTGTATCGCCTTTGATTACATCTCATACGTATTACACCTTCATTTGTAAAACACAAAATCTATAATAATATTATAGACGTTGAAATATGAAATTTTTTCAAAACGGCTTATATTAAGTTTTTTTTTGATATATGTGATCAGTACATGTGCTGGGATTGACAAATATACATTTTATTTGGATTTAAAGGCGTTTTAAGCTCCACACCCCAAGTGTCTGTAAGTTTTCAGAGTTTTCAATGTTGTGGACGATTTGCCTTACGTGATAACTGACTGCAGAATATAGATATAATAAATGTAACTTTGTCATGCATTAAGGATTTTAAAATAACTAGGCATAAATTTCTTCCACATCCACATCATCACGTTCATGAATTGCATCCCTTCCTCAAAGGCCAAGGTCACACTAATATTTTGAAGTTTCACATTATCACAATAAGAGTTAATAGGTTTAAACACAATCGTGTCCGAGCTGTAACTTTGTCAGACATCGAAGGATTTAAGAATAACTTGGCATAAGTATCTAGTACCTACCACATCAAGACGATTTCTCGTGTCTAAGAATCATATCCCTACCTCAAAGGTCAAGGTCACAGTTCTATTTTGAATTTCACTTTATCACATGAATAAGAGTTCATAGGTACACACGTTCGTGGCCGGATTGTAACTTTTGAGAATTGAGTACCGCTCAAGCCGGTGCTAGGGGGCGTGAGGGATGTTGCACTTATTCATTATCCCTCATGTACAGACTCAATCAAACCGAGTCTGCAATTCTTATGTTATTTTGTTGTGATTAGTGCTTCCGAGGGATCACTTTGTTTCCAGAATTTTGTACTTCACAACAGCAGGTGTCAAGTGCCGTGTGGCAGCCGTAAAAAGTTGCCCCGTACTTCACTTCAGTGTTGTTATATTTTCTGGTCCTTCGGGATCATTGATACCAACACTATAAAGTGTTGAGAATTGAGTACCGCTCAAGCCGGTGCTAGGGGGCGTGAGGGATGTTGCACTTATTCATTATCCCTCATGTACAGACTCAATCAAACCGAGTCTGCAATTCTTATGTTATTTTGTTGTGATTAGTGCTTCCGAGGGATCACTTTGTTTCCAGAATTTTGTACTTCACAACAGCAGGTGTCAAGTGCCGTGTGGCAGCCGTAAAAAGTTGCCCCGTACTTAACTTCAGTGTTGTTATATTTTCTGGTCCTTCGGGATCATTGATACCAACACTATAAAGTGTTGAGAATTGAGTACCGCTCAAGCCGGTGCTAGGGGGCGTGAGGGATGTTGCACTTATTCATTATCCCTCATGTACAGACTCAATCAAACCGAGTCTGCAATTCTTATGTTATTTTGTTGTGATTAGTGCTTCCGAGGGATCACTTTGTTTCCAGAATTTTGTCACACTGATTGTGTGAATACAATAAATATATGAATAAAGTTCCAGATATAACTGCTACATATTATAAAATGAACCACGATTTAATGATGTATGGGTCTCGTGTCCTGTCGACTCGATGTGTCGTCCCCCGTTGGGCGCCAAATGTTATCTTGGTTAGGTTCTGGTTATATTTAAATGATGGTCCAAAACATAAAAAAGCAACAGGTGCCATGTAGCAGTTCTAATTAATATTAATTATTCCATTTATAAAAACACCTGATATAAGTACATCACATATATTTTACACAAAAGTCCATTCCACTTGGTAAACTACTCTTCTCCAATCTCCAAATATAAGTTACAAGATGAGTTACAAGTTGAATTACATGGTGACCTGTAAAATACATTACAAATCCTTACTTCAAGTAATACATATATACATTTGTAACTTGCAATATAATACATTACAATCTCTTAATGTGTAAATTATGAGTGTACAGACCTTTCTAATGAAAAAAAATATGAAACTGATTAGTGAAAAAAAACTTTGTAATTATTTATACAAAATCACTATGTTTTGCATCTTATCAGCAACTATTCACAAGTTACCTGTATGTCTTATCAGCAAACTGTTACGATTAATAGATTTTTTACACTAACATACAACGTGTAGTCACGTGATTCTTACAAAAGAACTGGGAGAATTGGTTTATAATTAGTTAAAAAATGAAATATAATAGGTCTCATAAGATATAAACAACCAAATAATTTAAAAGTGTCTTTTCAAATATCATTCATGCTTTATCGGTCATAAAATAACAACGCTTGACACTTTGAAAAAAGTAAAACTATCCCTAAATTCAATGACTGGTCCATAGGGATACATTTTTAATTCATTTTAATATGACAATTGTAATGTTGCTTTTTAAGATGTCAATATTTGTATATTTCATTTAATTGAACAACGTTATTTTATGTTTGAATTTTTAAGATGATGAAAAATAATTGTGGTCCTTAATTAATTGTTCAATAATTGATTTGCCTTTATCTTCAAATTTTAAGGCCTTCTCCTACCACAGATTTAATATTAAACTGTTACAAATATAGTCGTCGGTTTCTACCTGTGACTAATAAACAGGACTCTAGATAAAAGCAGGAAAAAAGATTTACATGTATCTTTAAAGATGCATATTCATAACAACTCAGTAGAGTTCGTAGATGCTGGCCTGCTGATGATAAATTGTAAGACATATACATACATGATGCCGACCTGTTAAAGATTTATTGTCCGAACCGATAAATAAATTGTGTACAATACGCAACAATTAAGAACTTATGGTCGTTAACTTACGCTCGCTTCCTTCATTCTATTGAATAGTTAACAGTCCGTTCACACTCGACAATTTATGAATTACACGACACGATGTTTTTCTGTTTCAATGAACAAATTGTCTCTTCCGATTTGAAGATATTAACAGAAAACGAAGAAATAATTAAAACACGCAACATGACATTTACAATATAGTTCAGATACTGTGTGATGAGTTATAACATATATGCCTTTGTTCAAAACTTTGCTATCACAATTATACTGTTTTCTGCCGTCTGCTGCTAGTAACTGTGTTTACCTCGAAACAAAAAGTAAAACCTCCTGATATAAAAAATGGCGCTGTCCGCTCTATATACATTCTTAATGCTTTTGATTTCTTGGTGAAGTTTAATATCGTCCTTCTTCCTTCTCGTTAGAAGGAAGAATTATTTCTGATTCAGAAAATATTAACCTTTAGCCTGCTGTTGGCAATTGCAAAAAAAAACCCTATGCGACCAGTGCAAGCCAAGACAAAGGCATTAGACACTGTTCGCTATTTAGACCCATGTTATTTTGAAAGTTCCCTTAAAATGATGAATGGTTTTTGTTCGGATTGCAATATGGACAATTCCATTAAAATATATAGCATGGTAAAGGGTAACGTTACATCTTTGTCATGTTTTATAGCTTCACGTTAATCAAATTAATGCTAAACGTATATTCCTTTAAGACAGACTTAGCACTTTATGCTTGAGGACTTAAAGTAAATACCACTAAAACTTTTAGTTTTAGTTTGACGCAAGTCTGAAGCACCTCTAGGCTCATAAAACTGGAATTACGAGTCCTAAATCTAAGATGTTGTAAATTATTTCAAATAATCTACCTTTGTACAAGACGCATTCGTTTTCGTCAATATCTTAAATACGGTGATTTACTCTTTATATTGCTAGATTTTTGTGGTAAAAAGTTTAATTCATTTAACGATCTGTCACTTTTGATGGAATGGATAAATAACCCCATTCGGTTTCACGGATAATGGCAAATTAACCGTATGGTGTATGCTTTTCGTCTTCTAGAATCGTTTAATTTATTTATAAGAGCAAATTTTGTTTCAAGTAAATAATATCGTCGTACTCTAACAACCAATATAAAATTTATTGTTGGAGCTCTAGTCTTCATGATTTTTGAAGACATCTGAAATTTAGTATACCAGTGTGGAAAACAGATTTTAATATTGAAGAAAATATGGAAGAAATGTGATTTAGGCTCGAAATTAAGCATAACAAAAATGTTTCTTTGTCTTTTTGTGTAGAATATATTTTTTTTATATCTCTAGAGCTTAAAAACTGTAATTGGTTAAACTTTTCTTTTCTACCAAATAAATTTCTATGTGATCGATTTTGTTTTGAATTCTAGAAAAAAGTCTGTCGAAATGATTTTCTCATTAAAACATTAATTTCAATTTCTTATAGCTGCACATTCAAAAAGGCAGCAATTTTATTTTAAAGATTTTGAAATCATTTTTAAGCGCCATTTCCGTCAATCTTCGGATAAAAACCTCTAATACATGGGCTGTTACTGTAAGTCATTTACAACAGCATTTAAATACAAAACACTCAACGGACTTCTAAAAGATTTTCATCGGTACTTAATACGCCATTGCTAAAAAAAAAAAGCAGATTGATATAATTAAATTTGATTACACAGAACAAATTATAAGTTTAAGACTACTTGGTAACGCAATTTGGCCCCGGCTCCAACGTTTTTAATACATTATGTGGCGTGGCAATTTTTCTTTTCAAAGTATCACTTATGTAGGGGATACACATTTGAAATCTCAAGCCACCTTCTTATACGAGACATATTGTTTTTTGAAATTCTTTTACATTTGTGTAACTACACAAATCAGAAACGGAATTTTGCTACAACACCTAAGCATGTAAACAAATATCAAGAAAACTTTGAGAGTTGTTTGATAAGATTATTTCATAATTAGTTGTATAAATCCATATACATATATAAACGGTATATTTTTGTATGTTGTTTGAAGAAACTGACAAATGCACATTGTATACCTACTGACATTTTTTCAGGGTTGGTTTTAACTGTATTAAAGAGTGAATCTTAACATTAATTGTGGTTACAATCCATTTTTTTTACTAGAAATTGTCAAAAGTGCCGAATGAATACCCCCACCCCCAACATGCGCTTGTCAGAAACTTGCTTTTTAATTTTGCACAAAGGTAGAATTTAGTTGTTTATAGATTTTTTTTTTCAAATGGTTTTGAATTATTTATCCAACATCAATAAATCAAAGTTTGGAGGCAATACGTCCTTTCTCCCTGAGATTTCTGCACTTCTACTCAGTGAGATCGATCTACCTACAAAGTTTTATGTTGATCCCTTTTATAGGTCTCAAGTTATGTCATGGACAAAATTCAAAGAGTAAAAGGACAATAACTCCAAAATAAGGGAACGGAGGGTTACAGTTCTTCTGCACTAACTTCTACTCATTCAGATCTATCTACTTACAAAATTATTTCGACAGATGTAAAAAAAGCATTCTTCACTCATTATGCAAACACCCTCCGTTTTGTTTACATCTAAGGTTACGTTTCAGAACTGTTTTAAATCTGAATAAACGTGTAGGTGATCCGATTATTCAACTGTGTTGTTTCGCAATAAAAAAGGCAATACATCCTTATATATTTTAAAGATCCTGTAACACAATTTTTTCATGGTTTAATTTCATAATTATGGTGCTCAAATTAAGATTTGCCAATATTGTAAGTTCAAATAAGCATTTTTTATAAATACATTACCCAATTTAACATTTCATGTAAATAAAGGGAGGTAATTAGAGTCAAATTAAGTCAAATTTTCCAATAAGAAATGAATGCATGCAGTTTATTGATTAAATATATATAAATAAATAAAAAAAACAAATATTTGCAGTACACATTTTACATATTCTTCGATGTTTGAAAATTGTTTTATTTGCATAATTATATACTTATATAATTTTTTGCAAGTGTGGTATACACCTAGTAACAATATCAATCACAAAACATAGAGGATCTTTAAGAGATGTTTGTATATAAACTTTAATACAGATAATTTACGATTAAAATTGTATTATGTACATTTTGTTCTTGCTTTCCAGGCAAATTTCTCATGTTTCAATTGATATTCGGTTCATTTATTTCCGTAACACTGATAAAAAGTAAACTCATAGCGTGTTCTATAATTGGCTATGGAAAACATTTATTTTTCAGTTTGTTTAATACTTACTTCTCGCGCAGAAATTGCCGTATATATAGTTTTATAATCGTCATAAATTGAATGAAATTCAACTTTAAAACATTCAACAATGTACCGATCAAATTTACTTTTTTAAATAAGATGTATTCAGGGTCTCTGTAACTCGTTTCAATAAAAGTGATATCATTTTAAGCATTTTAATAGGGTTTTAAATTATGAACAATTGTTAAACTCTACCTCCATAGGTCATGTAAGTTGATATTTCATTCACGTTTTTGGTTTATTCAAAAACAAATTTCTATGTTTATGAACATCGCTTATACCTAATAACCTTTCGATCAGTGTCCGGTGACATTGTTTCGTTATAATGGTATGCATGTTTTACTTTGTCATAGCTTTATCTCATGAGCAATCTGTACGTATTGAGTCCGTGTATTGACAGGAAGCCTTTTTGAATAATAAAGTCATAAAAGTCACTTGAAGATCTTTTTTATGCAAATTCAAGTTTTTATAGTACATTAACCAGGTGACATTGTTGAGGTCTTCCTCCACCAATAATGCTGGAACGTCGCCAAATGACCTATATGTAGTAGCGGGGCGGGAATTTGAGAAAATAGTGCAAACTGTGATACAAGCATGAAACTTTCAGGAAATTATCTTTAGACCATGTAGATTTCAAAAGTGAAGTGGGCCCAAAAATATCTCTGCTCATTCAAGATGGCCGCCATTTTCAAAATGGCCGCCATATAAATTTGAGTACATTCTAGCTCATTCATTCCAATTTTTTGTACAGACCTTTAACTCACACCAAAAGCATGCATATAATTTCTCCTTTTCAAAAATTTAATATCTCAAAAATTTCTCTTTCATACTTCTTCCAAATCCAAGATGGCGTCCAATATGGCCGTCGATTTTGTGCAAAACTGTTATATCATTTTTATAGTATAATTTGTTGCACAAATTATGTTTATTATGATAAAAAAAGTGTTTTAACATTTCAGAGATAATCAAATTATATGTAAATCTCAATAAAAGTAAACATTTAAAAAGTTTTTGTCTAAAAATATCTTAAAAAAAGATCAAGAAAAAATTCCATTTTTTTCATATTTTTCAAATTTGATTTTCTAAAGTAATGTACAAAGTTAAAAAAGTTACTTTATATCTTAAACTGTATTTGACATTCCATTAATATCATGTGTTTATTGTAAAGAATGTAAGAAAAGCATTAAATCTGTAGGTTATATATTTTGTGAAAGTGGGTGGGGTAATTTTATATGATAATTGTGAAAGAAAAAAACAACAGAAAATCTACATAGCTAAGTTCATTCTATTTCTTTGCCTTTTTACTTTTCTATGAATTCTTATGCCAATGTTCCAACTTAAAAAGTACTTTTTATTGGATGAAAGTATTTTTTGTCTTCCTTCGGGCCATTTGGTGGGTGAGCAAGAAATGCACATACAAACATGTGTATAAATTCAGTTATTAAATTTGGTTGCATGATAATTCTTGTTTCAATATATTTGATATCATATATTAATTGTTAATCGTAAAGACATATAAGAAGACAATAAATCAACTAAACGTGCTTAAAATAGCAAACATGTACTTGAATGTAAGGTATAAAGGTAGTCTATAAACGCATATTTTTGACTCCTCCACAATTTTATATTTATAATATAAACATGGCTTAAAAGCCAACAAAATGTATGTGATGTGAAACATATATATCAATGATATGGCCTGGCCTGCATGCAACTTTTTGAAAAGTTAAGATACAAACTAAGTGTACTAGTATTTCCTAAAGTAATCATATCTTATTTTTTTCTTTCAATAAGAGGGTAATGATGACCCTGGATCACTCACCTAAGATCATTGTTGGAAAAAAGGTAACAACATCATTTTGGGAGTGTCAATTATGTCATAACACACATGATTTGTGTCATAATTGAATCCGGTTGCTTTTAAAGAAGTATGCTCAATATCTGCTTTCAATTTTTTATTTCACACGAGAGAACTTTAATAACCATATCTATATACGAGTCCATAAAAACTAAGTGACCTTTTGTGTTTGGTAAATTTGGACCATGTTGTGCATGATATATCATTATTATAACATAATTATGATGATACATGATTAATGTATATGCGTCGGATAGTATAGGTTAAGAGAAAACAGATTTATTACAGTAGTCTTTGTAAATTAAGTGATACCATTGCAAAACCATTTTAGACTGCAGTAGCATCATACAAATTTATGCATGTTATATCAGTCTACATCCCAAATATCTTATTTCAAGTCAATGAAGTTTAACACTAGATGTTTTTAATGTGTTTCCTATACAAGTCTGTGAACCCAGGTGGCTCTATGAGCATGATTCATTAAATGTGTTAATAAAGACCCAAGGTGGTGCTACATGCCAGCTCTATGCATTTTGATTTTTGAGAAGATCATTTTTATTGCATGTACACTTAATAATACAAAAGTGTTTTATGTAACTTTTAAAGAGGTCTTCTTTACTTGGCAAGGTTATATTTTGACTATCTAAGCTCTAGGCATTACAGTTTGTTTGTTTGTTGATTTTTTTTAATAACATCAACAACAAAACAACTCCAATGCGATTCCCTACACACTTTAAAAACTGTGTTCCTCGTGAGGGCCTTTAAATCATGTTCCTGCAGTCCAAAATGGCTTTCCCTGTCACTTAGTTTACATTGACTTATATATTAAAATTCTTCTCCAAAACTATGTGCACAGTGAAGAGAAAATATCGTATATCATAACATTGTGATGTTATATATAAAGATTATGAACTATTGGCATAGGGTCAAAATCACTTAGTTTACATGGACTCTTATTGGAATATAGTTATATGAGTCTTCTTGTAGTTCTGAGAGCCTAGTTATTGGACATGATTCTTTAAATCATGACTAGTGAAAAAAAGATACTCCTTATATGATTTTAGCATTCTTCAGTATAAAAGAATTATAGACCTTTTCCAGCAGTGGAGTGGGTCTTAGGCGCGTGATCTAGGGTCAACAATGCTCTCTTGTTTTATGGGAAAAATAAAGTAGAAATACATTTAGTTTATATTCCAAAGTATAAGCTATGTTTGTTATGTGGGTCAAGCGGTTTTATTGATACCTATTTTAGCACACCTAGTCATTAGATAATATAATGTATCAGTCGCCTAAATTTTTGTTTCTTTTGAAAATATCATGTCTACATAAGTTATTAGAAATGGACGGTACTTATTCAATTATACTTGGTTACAATGATGTGCAAGTAAATATAACTTTGAATCATTCTGTTACAAGCTTTTAGCAAGACTAAATTGTGCAGGAAATAATTGTATTCATAAATAGACAACATTTCACTCAGGTCCAGGCATGATTTTATCTAACATATGGTTCGTTGATGAATATTCAGTCTTCTTTTTGTACAATTATCAAGTTATATTATGACTATTGAAACAACTTATATCATGCAAACACATTTAATAACTGAATGTATACATATGATTGTATCTGCATTTATTGATATTTTAGTACACCCTCTAGACCTGAAGGAAAACAAAATACCTTAATACAATAAAATACTTTTACAGTGAATATTTGCATAAGATTTCTTAAGAAACGTTATTTTGTACTACAATTGTCTGATAAATTTACCCCACCCACTTTTAATAAGTATAAAACCTTCAAATTTGTTACAACTATACAATAAAACATAGTGTTGATTGAATATCAAATACACTTTAAGAAACTATGTAACTTTTGGAATTTTGTACATAGACCTAGAAAACCATGTTAGAAAAAAATGAAAAAAATGGCACTTTTTCTTTGATTTTTTTAAAGATTATTTTTGTACAAAAAACTAAAAATATGACTAACAAGCATTTGATAGTATTGCGGGCAATACAGTAGTCCCCTACCGGTCCCTCAAAAAGTTCTTTAATTGTCATACACTCCTGTGTATTGCCATTTATAATGAATTTGAGGATGAAGTCTGTATTTGAAAATATCAACCACAAAACATAATAAAATAAGTTTGTCTATATCACAGTAATATGTTAAGTTTCCATGCTTAGTAAGGAAATTATGTTTATACAACCTTGTCATATTATTACGATGTGGGATTTTAAAGTAAATCCTATAAGGAATGAAGAAGTTGGAGTGAAAATACCAGTTTCTCGAAAAAAATCTAAGTTCAAGGGGGACATAATTCTGGAAATAGTCTTGCTAGAGTATTTAACCTTCTAAAAAAATGTCGAGTGATAATAAGAAACATATATATTAAGTTTGAAGTAGAAACATTAGGAAATAAAGAAGTTATTTAAAAAAGACAACATTTTTTCCCCTAAAAATCTAAGTTCAAGGGAGGTAATACTGATATTTTTTGTGCTAGAGTTATAAACCTTGTCACATATGATGTGGTTGATGACCAGAAACTTATATTTAAAGTTTGAAGTAAACACCTTAAGAAATAAAGAACATATAGTGAAAAAGCTGAAAAATTTAAATCAGAAATCTTGAAATTCAGGCTATTTGTTGCCATAGCAACCAGAATTTTCACCATAGGAAGAAAAGAAAAAGATGTGCATAATCTCCAGACTGCCATCTACCCATATTTCAAGTTTCATAAAAATATTTTCAGTACTTTTTGAGTTATCACTGGATCCAGTTTATGTGTTAAATTTGCCATATTTTCAGACTATTTGTTGCCATAGCAACCAGAATTTTCAACATAGGAAGAAAAAAAAAAGACCTGCATAATCTCCATACTGCCATCTATCCATATATCAAGTTTCATAAAAATATTTTCAGTACTTTTTGCGTTATCGTGGGATCCAGTTTTGTGGACGGACGGACTGACGGACTGACAGACAGACGGACAGACAGACAGACGGACAGACGGACGGAGGGTAAACCTAAAGTCCCCTCCGGTTAAACCGGTAGGGGACTAACAATGTGGTTAACCTAAAATTTGATTTTTTTCTGATATATTTCACAATTTTATATGGAAATACGCATACCGTGTGCAAAAAATTATATTACAAAAGAGATATATCAGTTTTCATTAAAATTGGCAGCCATATTGGACGCCATCTTGGATTCTTAAGAAATATGCAAGAGAAATTGCTTAAAGATTAAAATTTTTGAAAAGGGGAAACTATATGCATGCTTTGGTGTAAGTTTCAGGTCTGTACAAAAAATTGGAATGAATGATCTATTATGTACATCAAATTTATATGGCGGCCATCTTGAAAATGGCGGCCATCTTGAATGAGCAGAGATATTTTTGGGCCCACTGCACATTTGAAAACTACATGGTCTAAAGATAATTTCCTGAAAGTTTCATGCTTGTATCGCAATTTGCACTATTTTGACAGCAGAGACCTTATTTCCCGCCCCACTATAGAGTATGGTTTGGGTAGAACACATGACCAACTCTGACTGGGTGTTCAATATTTATTTTGATGATGTGTAAATGAAACCTATAAAATGAATAAACAATTATAAATACATGAAATACAAAACACAAATTAAAATACAAATTCAATATCAATTCAACATTTCATATTTCAAACAATTTCAATTATTTTCAATTATTTAATTCATACATTTCATTACATTTATTTTAAGTAATTTAATGTAAAACATATCTTACCAGGTGCAACTGGCTGACCTCTGTTATATAAAATTATAAATATCAAATCCGTTCTATAAAGAACAAACGTAAAGTTGATTTATATAAATACGTACAATATTCAATATGTTCTATGAAGAACTACTGAAGTTCACCTTACAATGCAAAGTATAAAAAATGATTTCTTAGAAAAGGAATGTAAATTGCCCGTGCATAAAATGATATGAAATCACTCTCATCCAATTACATTCTAACTTAACAAATATACAAGATATATATTGGACATCACTTAACAACACAGAACATAACAAGGACATAACAAGAGACAGTTCACTGAGCATAGTAACTCACAACAAGAACAAGACATTACCCATAATTCTTATAATGATGAATGAAAATGATGTCATGTGTTTATGCCTGGATGAATGAAAATATACAGTTAGTTATTTCACGGCGTCTCAACGCCGTGATATTGTGATGGGTAGTTTTCGGTAGCATGGGCAAAAGTCACGTGACAAAATTCCTTTCGATTTCTACAGCCGACATTTTATTGGCTTTTTTACGCAATCATTGTACAGCCCATTTCCGTGAAAAGTTACATAGAAACATTTTCCTTTCAAATCATATACATTACAGTATTTCTATCAACACGCGAAATATCAGCGTGATATATTTACACAATTTCGCAAATCCTTTCGACACACTTGAGAAGTTTGAATACTAAAACCCGGATTTCGAATATCGTTGTGGTCTACATTGATGCCGTACATGTATCCATTCGTTCATTCATTTATATATTTTCAAAATTTTCCTACAAGAAAGTTCACCTGCCAATTTCAGTACATGTATAAGGATAGGTAATGGACTGTTATAAACGATTATCTATTAATTTATATATTACGTTTATCTGTTGCACAGAATGGTTGTTTTTACAAGGTGTACCAGTATCCGGATGTTGAAAGCTATCCGATTTTTCTGCAAAAACTGCTGTAACATGGCCATCTATTTTTTTTC